>NC_039267.1:15958030-16048655 GCF_003368295.1 Carassius auratus
TTATTATTAAAAAACTTTGAATAATTCCCTTTTTAAAAAAAGATACAATGTAGACAAAAAGTAAAAACTACATAAACATTTAAAGAAATAAATATATATAAAACAAAAGAAAATAAAGAATAAAACATAAACAAAGCAAAAACAGACCAATAAGAAAATATACAGTAAAAACAAAACACAAAACCAAAAAAAAATTACATTAAAAACTACATAAACAATTAAAGAAATAAATATATATAAAACAAAAGAAAATAAAAATAAAAACATAAACAAAGCAAAAACAGACCAATAAGAAAATATACAGTGAAACAAAACACAAAACCAAAAAAAAATTACATTAAAAACTACATAAACAATTAAAGAAATAAATATATATAAAACAAAAGAAAATAAAGAATAAAACATAAACAAAGCAAAAACAGACCAATAAGAAAATATACAGTGAAACAAAACACAAAACAAAAAACAAAACAAAATGCATGAAATAAATTAATAACAAAAAACACAAAACAAAAAACAAATGCACAAAATGTACAAATGTGACAATGACAGAAAAGAAAGACCGGAAAAAAAAAATACACAATACGAAAAATAATGTACCATGAAATGGAAAAATATTCAAATTTAATTGAAATGTTATATATTTATATAAACTTTATATGTATAAACTATATATGCATATTTATGTGCATTCCAATTCATACAGACACATTCAGTGCATTGTATCCATATTTATTCCATGTAGACAAGTAGTCTAAGAATGTTTTGAAACAATAAGATGTGTTAGCAGTCGAGAATAAAATGTAAAACAAAAACAAACAATAAAACAAAATGTATAATAAAATAAAGACAAAACACGAAACAAATAAACAAAAAATACAATACAATCAACACACACAACAAAACACAAAACAAAACAAAAGAAAGGACAAATCCTTAAAACAAATAGAAGAAAGTAGACAATAAAAAATTAAACAAATGTAAAATATACAAAATAAAAGTACAACAAACACAAAACACACACACACACAAGCCTGTCTGTATCTACAACTACAGTAAACACAGGGCAGTGTTGTTGATCAGGGCTGAGGTGTGAGTGTGTGCTGTTAGCAGATGGCTGAACCCCGAGGACACTCACAAAACCTGGCAGAACACCCTGAAGATGAACCGAAGCAGATTATGAGAGCGGACGAGGAATAGCTCAAAGGGTATGAAATAAAAACAACATCCAAACCAAATAAATAAAAACAAACTTCAATCTTACAAAGGTATCAATTCATCAACAAAATAAATAATCATTCTTTGCATGCAGGATAAAATCAAGTTACTTAAAAAACATTCAAACCAAACGCATCTGAACTCTTGCGAGTGCTGCATGCAACTTCTTCCGCAAGCAGCTGAAATTGGCTTGCAGACGGCAGGAGGGAACGGGTGGCAGTCACAGATGAGCACATCTCCCCTGAGATGCTCAGTCCTAAAATGTCATTGGCACTTTGCTCCCTCAGTGCACACAAAAGGTCAATAGTGACACAGATTCCTCACGTCTGCATCGATTCAGTCCACAGAGCCATCACACGCGGCAATTACACAGTCAGCTGACGTTCTTATTATGGAAATGCATGCAGATTCAAACGATTAGACTTTAATACTGTGCAAAAATAACTTCTTTACATCAGCAACTAACACACAGCTCTGTCCCAATACCCATGGAGACGCCTACCTAAACAGTAGTTTAAGGTGCCTTACACACTCTTTTGACTCAAAAGTTGTTGTCTTATATAAAATAGCTTATAATTTTAAGGCTGCACTGCATGTTCTTTGCCGAAGAGTCAATCCCACAATGCGTTAGAATTAATTCCGTTGAGAGTTATGTAAATGTCAATTATTAAATGTATTTTTTATTTATTTTATTAGGCAAAAAAATAATTTTATAAAAGTGAAGAAGAAAAAATATGTTATCAAATATTTGTGTGCTATAAATTTTTATAACTGTAACTATTCAACTGAATCATTACTTATAATTAAATAAATGTGTCCTAAAATAAAGTTAAATATAAAAATATTTAGAAATGGGTGCATTTTTTCATTTTCATTTAATTTTAATTTGAAATACTATCATAATAAAAAACTAAACAAATAAAAAAAAACTAATAAAAATGACAAAATCTAAATTGCTTAATCAACTCGAAAATATGAAATAAATTAATAAATATCAACAAAACTATAATATTATATCAATGTATGATAATATTTGAGACTGACTGCTAACTGTATATACTTCCCGATATTCAAGATTTTTTCCATAATCAGATATGTAATATCAGATCCACCAACAAGTTAACCACACCACCATGACAATGTAATGTAACTTGCTGTTTTATCCCAAAATGTTATATATTTGTATAAACTATGTATTGTATGAGCTATAGTATATATGCATACATATGTGCAATAAAATTTATATATGTATGCATTAAGTTTAGGCTAAGAATATAACATGTTTTATATATTTAGTGAGCGGATCTCTTTATGTAATCTGGTGTGCTATATGACTATCTATAGAGTGCTGCACATGGAGAAATGCCACCACACTGACTGGGCACAGATGGCACCATGACTGAGCTTTCTGCTCACCTCCACATGCACATGGATACACACACGCTGCACAAACACACACATGCATGTAAATACTGTGCAAACACAGAAGTCCTATAGGATGCATGTTTATATGGAAACCAACAAGATCATGTAAAGCAGAGAGAGATAGGCAGAGACTATAAATGCATAGAAGAAAAAAGTGTGTATTAGCAGGAAAGAAGATGGATGGGTGGATAGGTGTGATCGATACGGTCAGAGCAGCCCTGGGTCTCGGCGGGATACGCTTTAGCTACGAATGACTGAAGGAGATGACACATCTCCATTTACACCAGTCTGAGAGCTCCTTGTGTGTGATGGCAGAGGGAGAGCGTGTGAAAAAATTTGTTGGCAAAGACTCATGGGATGTGACAGCAGAAGCCTCTCCACAGCCAAGAAAAGCAGGAAAATGACACAGTTACACACATGGGCAAACACTTCACTGTCATCTAAAAGTTGCCAAAACCCGCTTCACTGGAGCCTCTGTGGCTTTACCTGACGTTTGGCTGTCCATCTGGCTGTTTGTGTGCATCTTTACTTCATGTAGAACTGAAATAAGCTTTACTTAGTCCATTTTGTAATACAGGTCTGTCCGGTAAGTTTAAATAATTATCTTCATGAAATTGTTCGTATTAAATACAATGCTGTTGTGTCAAAGCAAAACAAAGCACAGCATAACACAGCACAACAAAACAAACAAAAACAAAAAATATATAAGAGCACAAACTGGAACAAAACAATGCAAAACAGAAAGCAAAACAACACACACAGAACAAAGAAACAAAGAAAACAAAATACGAAACACAATTTACCATAACAGACAAAGAAACAGCACAAAACTAAACAACAGCACAATAAAATAAAGAATAAACAGTGCAGTACCACGGAAAAAATAAGCAGCACAGTACTACAACAACAAGAAAAATTAAACAGTACAACACACACATAAAAACAGTACAAAACAAAATAAAAAAACAGCACTGTACAGCACAAACAAACATAAAAGAAACATAAAAAGAACTGCCAAACAACAACAAAAACTAAACGAAAGAGCACAAAACAAAATAAATAACAAAAATACACAAAATAAATAAAACATCATAAAAAATAAAATAAAAACAAACAACAGTTCATCTGTCATAATGTCAGTATCGGTTATCAGCCTATATTAAAGATTTTTAAATTTAGCATCACATTGGATATATTTTGGATTTATTTCAAGGTTTGTCATTTATGCTAAATTTAATATCTATTTTTTTATATCTCTAAGCCCAAAATAATGATTTATATGATTTTTTTTTTGCAGTGTAAGTATAAACACAGCGACATCTTTGTGGTGTGGATGAGGTTTGACCTAAGGAGTGAAGGTATCTTAGTCAAACAGATTTAGATATCAGTCAAAGATATTGTAAGGTTTGGTGAAAACATGGTGAGATAAGAGGTGAATGTGTCTTTTAACCCGTGCTCGGCCGAGTGCATTGAGGGGTGGAACTGTGAAAGCACCGTCAGGCGGTTCAGGAAATCAAACCGAGCTCATTCAGACACCTGCAGCACAAATCACAGAGCACAGTGTTGCTTCTGAAAGCAGAGAGAAAGACACTATGTTAAAAATATCCAAAGCATTTTCCTCTGACTGACAGAGACATGACTTCTATAAGTCTGGTGGTTTGTTTTTAAGATTGAGTGTCTCGGCATCTCTGCACACACATGAAGAAATGAATACATGAGAGAGGACAAACCACCAGCCCGCCGGTGATCACTCTTACAACCCCTTCTGATGAAACCATTTGGGGAAAGGTGAAGACGATGAATAAAACATGGACTGGCTCTTCCATTTCTTTTGCCTTGGCAACATCTCCACTATTATTAGCAGCACAGTGTATGTGCGTCGCAAAAGCTGCTGTAGGGATGGAGACGTCAGGGCCCACCTGTGTCAACACATCCACACTTTCTGACTCTACAGTGGATTGTGCCATTATTGGTTTAAGGGGTTTTGTGCATCAAAATGGATAAAACAATCTGCAACTGATTTCTTTATCTGTATATTAACCCTGAACATTGGCATGTTCACTGCGTCACCTACAGACACTGCTAACCATTTGACTTGTTGAGAGGAGAATGACAATTTTTCAAAGCAATCATACTTATGATTGTGACTTCTTTGCGATAAAATGAAAAAACTAAATAAAAAACATCCTGGATATTGAAGGAGGGATTTAAGATGTCTGGGGACTAGGAACTATATAGCAATCGGTCAGAAAATCCTATAACTGAAGAGAAGATCCTCACAACCAACTAGAACAGTTAAAAGGAGGAGGGATGACAGTCAGTGGTGCCAAGTCTTTGTGGTTTTGCTTATGTTTATGCAGAAGTGCGCCCTGTTTTGCAGAAGTGCGCCCTGTTTTACCTTGAGTCTTGAACTTTGTTAAATGCATACATTTTTTTTCAATCAACCTAGAAACCCATTTTTTATGTCAACTCAGAGTTTGAAAACTTGTGACGCAGACCATGCCAACAACTACTAAAAACTCAGTAACCACCCAAAACAATGTAGCAATCTTAACAACCACTAGAATAACCTAACAACTACTATGAGCAAACTAGTAAAGACAAAGGACACTGCAACAATCACCTAAAACATTCTACCAACCACCCACAGCATCCTAACAACCACCAACACAGTAACCACCTACAACATATTGACTACAATGGAAAAATTAGTAAGTACCAAAAGCATTACACCCAGAACAGCCAACAACCACCCAAAACAGCCTAATAACCACCAGAACAGCCAACAACCACCCAAAACAACCTAATAACCACCCAGAATAGCCAACAACCACCCAAAAAAAACAACCTAATAACAACCCGGACAGCCAACAACTACCCAAAACAACCTAATAACCATCCCAAACAACCTAATAACCACACAGAACAGCCAACAACCACCCAAAACTACCTAATAACCATCCCAAACAACCTAATAACCACACAGAACAGCCAACAACCACCCAAAACTACCTAATAACCATCCCAAACAACCTAATAACCACACAGAACAGCCAACAACCACCCAAAACAAACAGCCTAATAACCACACAAAACACCCAACAACCACCCAAAACAAACAACCTAATAACCACCCAGAACAGCCAAAAACCACCCAAAACAAACAACCTAATAACCACCCAGAACAGCCAAAAACCACCCAAAACAAACAACCTAATAACCACCCAGAACAGCCAAGAACTACCCAAAACAACCTAATAACCATCAAAAAACAACCTAATAACCACCCAGAACAGCCAACAACCACCCAAAACAGACTAGTAACCACCCAGAAAGGCCAACAACCACCCAAACAACCTGATAACCACCCAGAACAGCCAACAACCATGCAAACAACCTAATAACCACCCAGAACAGCCAACAACCACCCAAAACAGCCTAATAGCCACCCAGAACAGCCAACAACCATGCAAACAACCTAATAACCACCCAGAACAGCCAATAGCCACAAAAAACAGACTAGTAATCACCCAGAATAGCCAACAACTACCCAAACAACCTAATAACCACCCAGAACAGCCAACAACCACCCAAAACAGCCTAATAGCCACCCAGAACAGCCAACAACCATGCAAACAACCTAATAACCACCCAGAACAGCCAACAACCTAACAACAACCTACAACAACTGAATAACCACCCAGAACAGCCAACAACCACATAAAACAGACTAGTAATCACCCAGAACAGCCAACAACCACCCAAACAACCTAATAACTACCCAGAACAGCCAACAACCTAACAACAACCTACAACAACCGAATAACCACCCAGAACAGCCAACAGCCACCCAAAACAGACTAGTAACCACCCAGAAAGGCCAACAACCACTCAAACAACCTGATAACCACCCAGAACAGCCAACAACCACCCAAAACAGCCTAATAGCCACCCAGAACAGCCAACAACCATGCAAACAACCTAATAACCACCCAGAACAGCCAACAACCACCCAAAACAGCCTAATAGCCACCCAGAACAGCCAACAACCATGCAAACAACCTAATAACCACCCAGAACAGCCAATAGCCACAGAAAACAGACTAGTAATCACCCAGAACAGCCAACAACCACATAAAACGAACTAACAACCACTTAGTACAAGCAAGTAACTAACAAGAACATACTAACAAACTATTAACCACCAGAACATCTTAGCAACCACCCAGAATACCTAAATAACCACCCAGGAGATCCTAAAAGCCACTCATCCTCAGCCAAAACACCAGTAGCCAAATCTAGTTTTAAATATAAATGTTTTTTCCTCATTAGAATGGAAAAAAATAATTTAAAAAAATAACTAAACCTTTCTCCTGGCTCTGGGGAGAACAGCAAATACAGACAATTATCAAATGGATCATTCCAGCTCTGACTTGATTGGATCAGCCACATTCAAAGTGTGTATAAAACAGCACGTCTACTGAAAACATGCATATCTGTAACAGCACATAAATTACATTTTACAATTATGTGCCAAATTGATGCATTACCTGGCAACTATAAACTGCCAATAAATTATGCTAATGAACCACAGTAGATAAAAAGTTTATTGGAAATATTACTTATTATAAATGAATTTACTGATAAACTAGTTTATATGTAGCTGTTTTATAAAATATAATGCTCTGTGCCAAAAAAACAAAAAACAAAAAAAAACAACACACCTTAATTGGTAAAATCACTGCAACACAGTCATTGTATATGTAAAAATCTTCAATGCCGATATACCACAAAAACATGTTAAAATCTGGTCTGCTACCTCATACTCACACATATTAAACAAGCTCACTAAAGTCACGTCCTTCCCTACTCTATCAGATGGAGCTTTAAAAGTGCTGTTTTTAGCATGTGGTGCGGTGAGCATTATCTCTGTTAACTAGCGGCATGGGTTCTTAAGTGCATTAACATATGACACCGTAACATGCACTTGATGCATCCCAGACTCCAACTCTTTTAGATGAAAAGCAACAATTTAGGTACAATGACTATAATTATACCACTTATGTATAACAGCAGAGCAAACCATACCTGTGTAAGTCATAACAACTATACGGGCCACAGCTAGCAAACGACCAACCGAGAGGTTTGTTAGTTGTCTGCAGCAACACCTGGAAACAGAGAAACAGACTTTTATCTGAACTGTTTCTTTAAATGTCAGATTGGAGACAGTGGCTCATTCTTCACACTGATCACGGCCACCCATCTCTGAGATGTATGCAGTGGCATGAACCAGCATTTTAAGCTCATCTGCTATTCAATACCTCCTGGCATGGAGGAGATCAATGGAGAGATTGGGTTAATAGGAAATTGTGCGAGGGCATGATTAAGTTAGATCTTCTATTGCAATAGCAGAGCCCGAAACAGGAAGCTGGAGATTGGGTGTCTCAATTAAATCAGATCTAATTAGCACAAAAAGCTTTCACATTCATAAATAAGTCTGGAATTCATTATTTTCTTTGGTACAACGCAAGCAGTTTAAGATAATAAACCCTCACACGACTATTCAACAGCTGACGTTCACTCTGTGTGCTGTGATATGATGAACTGTATCTCAAAGTCTGTGAAGGAGAAGCAGGGTTGTCTGGGAAGGATGCTGAGTTTACGCACCGCGGTGGCATAGAGACACATTCCTCTCAACACACACAAGGATATATTGCACATTCCTAGTGTTTGGTTTGTGTTTAAATAATTTGATATATTTGAAGTAAACATGTCATTTTTGTACCAACCATAGTACTATAATGTACAGAATTTCTGCTCATGTACCATGGCATTCTTTTATTTATTTTTATTTTTATTTTATTTTTTTAAGTATTATGTAAATACTATTAAATATATTATCATTAAGTACTACAGTATATGGACAAATCACACAAAACAAGTCAAGAAACTGTTCATAAAAAATGTTTAGCTTATGCTCTATCTATTATCAATATTATAATATTATTATAATTTTTATTTACAAAAAATATGTATAAAATATTTTTTTTTTCCAAAAAGTCTATTTTAATATGATGCAAACTAACAACATCAATACAAATAATAATAAGAAGAATGTTCAATTATTATTTAAATGAACTTTATATTCTAATAATAGTAAATCAATTAATTAAAAAATGTAAATAATTATACAAATATTTTAAAAATAAGTAGTTGTAACTAACAGCAGCAACAACAATGATATATTATTATTAATATTATAAAATATATGGAGGGTTTTAAATATACACTTTTATTATGGGTAAAAATATACTACTAATTTTTACTTTTTAGTAGGATGATTTACTGCAATACAGTAAAAAAATATTCAAATCATTTGATAAAATTACAAAATAATTACAAATAAAAATAATAATAAACCTAGACCCACTAAGGTAAAAAAAGGGTATTTTTCAAACTTTGGGGGAAAATGTGCTTGACTGTCATTAAATAATGTTACAATGCAAAACTAGTCAATGTTTATGCAAAATGTAATTTGTAATTCATAAAAATATCAAATAATCATGTTTTACCATACATCTGACAGCATCACTCTGCCATTATTCACTAGTATCACCACCAAAAAAAGAGACTACTTCTCTAAACTGCTTGAATTTGATGTAACTGATTTCCTAAAGCATCTTTCTCAGTAGCAGAACAGTATATAAACCCAGAAAACATTACCCTCCATGCAATAAAAATGGGTTGTGTTGTGATTCCTTATCTCATGTGTGTGTTGCAGGTGACACAAGTCCATTGAGCATGTGTGATTACAGCTCAGTGCTCTCCTGAGTGTCCTTCATTAAAACAACACTGAGAGGATCAATGTTTATGAGCGCCATAAAGCATCGCTGGTGCTAAAGCCGCTAAAGCACAGCAAATACATCAGAGTCGTGTTCTTGATGTTGATTCATGACTGGATACAGTTATTCTCAGATTCACTCATAATTAATAGAGGAAAATATGGAATAATACATTGTATGCATTAATAAAAATAGAAAATAACACACTGTAATTTCTATAATACAATAATGTATTACTATTATTATGAATAAAATAATAATAATTATTACTAGCATTACTAATACTAAAATTAATACTATTTTATTATATACTGTAAAAAAAATCACAAATAAAGTAAAAATATTGGAATATGTTTTACAAGAAAATTAGGGTTTTACTTGTTTTAAATGTCATGTTTGATTCAATGTTATCTGCCATTTCTTTGTGAAATTTACAACCAGTTTCTGACTTAAAATGGTTAATACACCATTTTTTTTAACAAATATTTTAAAATATACATTTTAATTAAACTTTATATTATATTCAAATATTAAATTATCATCACAATTTAAATTTATAGAAATTAGTAAAAATAACATTCTGTATCATTATTAGTCAGGGCTAAAAATAGGTTAATAATAATAAAAAAAAAAAGGTTATGAAAAAATTAATATTGCAGTGGCCGCACTGGCCACTGTAAATAGTTAATGTCTCTCAGTCTACAGTCTGGGATGAAGAAGGAAGTGCAGCCCAATCATGTGTGAACACATCCACTCTCTCTGTGGGTTTTGGCTAGATGCTGACCTGACAGCTAAAGGGCAAAACTCAGAGAGAGAAAGAGAGAGAGAGAGGGGAAGAAATAACACCTCACAGGAGCTGTCTGTCAGGCTTCTCTCATTTATTTTGAACCAGTCTGCATCTTTCTCTCTCATACTGTAACTTACAACATAGCAATATCTCTATATGCACTGTCTAAAACGCCTTGCGGAGAAAGTACATGTCTGTTTCCACCACCACCCTGCTCACTGCTCAGGTCAGACAGCACTGAAACAATGTCATCGCATTTTCTCTCTGATTATATTTAGATCAGCTTTTGGTCAACTTTGGAGGGTAAAAACGTGCAAATATATCCTGCACAGGCCTCTAGAGTAAATACTGTGAACAAACATGTGCTTGTAGGGGTGATGGAGCGCTGCCAACACTCAACAATGTTGTAATAGCCTTTGTAACACACTGACGGAGGAGAAAAACACATTGTAAAAGGTGAAAATTGTAGTTTATGTTGATACGGTTCACTTAAAATTGATGTAATTTCTACAGATCGGATCAGATTCTGCACATCGGATGGAAAAAATGATGAATCAAGCTGGATTGGCTATAGAAAATCTATACACACACATTGTACATTATAATTACCTGTAAATGTACATTATATTACATTATTTATTAAATCATAATATAAAGTCTTAATATATACAGTTATAGGTCTGATTATTGTATAAAATATAATTCAAAATAATTACAAGTCTGCAAATATAATTGGAAATCCGAATATGTTTTTATAACTTTTAATACATAAATTCAAGTTGTGAATATATGGATGTAAATCAGAATGTGATGCATGTCTACAGTATTTCTATCTATATATTTAGACTTATAACTTCGTATTCAGATTTCATATACAAAGCCAATTTCATAAAAGTTTGGACACTGTACAAATTGTGAATAAAAACTGAATGCAATGATGTGGAAGTTTGATATTTTAATGTTTTATTCAGAATACAACATAGATGACACATCAAATGTTTAATCTGAGAAAATGTATAATTTTAAGGGGAAAATAAGTTGATTTTAAATTTAATGGCATTAACACATCTCAAAAAAGTTGGGACAAGGCCATGTTTACCACTGTGTTGCATCCCCTCTTCTTTTTATATCAGTCTGCAAACGTCTGAGGACTGAGGAGACAAGTGTCTCAAGTTTAGGAATAGGAATGGTGTCCCATTCTTGTCTAATACAGGTTTCTAGTTACTCAACTGTCTTAGGTCTTCTTTGTCGCATCTTCCTCTTTATGATGCACCAAATGCTTTCTATGGGTGAAAGATCTGGACTGCAGGCTGGCCATTTCAGTATCCTGATCCTTCTTCTACGCAGCCATGATGTTGTAATTGATGCAGTATTTGGTCTGGCATTGTCATGTTGGAAAATGCAAGGTCTTCCCTGAAAGAGACGACGTCTGGATGGGAGCATATGTTGTTCTAGAACTTGGATATAGCTTTCAGCATTGATGCTGCCTTTCCAGATGTGTAAGCTGCCCATGTCACACGCACTCGTGCAACCCCATATACCAAGCAATGCACCGAACCCCTAACTGCTGCCCGGGCTCCGCAGCATAAATGGCTGCCCCCTGCTCCGGGTTTGTGTTCACGGTGTGTATGTGTTCGCTGCTGTTTGTGTGCACTTTGGATGGGTTAAATGAAGAGCACAAATTTTGAGTATAGGTCACCATACTTGGCTGTATGTCACATCACTTTTCACTTTCACTTTGCCACAGTGCATTTTAAATGAGCCTTGGTCCAGAGAAAACACCTGCACTTCTGGATCATGTTGAGATATGGCTTCTTTTTTGACCTATAGAGTTGTAGCTGGCTCCGGTGAATGGCACGGTGGATTGTGTTCACCGACTGTGTTTTCTGGAAGTATTCCTGAGCCCATGTTGTGATTTCCATTACAGTATCATTCCTGTATGTGATGCAGTGCCGTCTAAGGGCCTGTAGATCACAGGCATCTAGTAATATTTTCCGTCCTTGACACTTACGCACAGAAATTGTTCCAGATTCTCTGAATCTTTGGATGATATTATGCACTGTAGATGATGATAACTTCAAACTCTTTGCAATTTTTCTCTGAGAAACTCCTTTCTGATATTGCTCTACTATTTTTCACCACAGCATTGGGGGAATTGGTGATCCTCTCCCCATCTTGACTTCTGAGAGACACTGTCACTCTGAGAGACTCTTTCTTACCCAATCATGTTCCCAATTGACCTAATAAGTTGCAGATTGGTCCTCCAGCTGTTCCTTATATGTACATTTAACTTTTCCGGCCTCTTATTGCTACCTGTCCCAACTTTTTTGGAATGTGTAGCTCTCATGAAATCCAAAATGAGACAATATTTGGCATGACATTTCAAAATGTTTCACTTTCAACATTTGATATGTTATCTATATTCTATTGTGAATAAATTATAATTTTATGAGATTTGTAAATTATTCCATTCCTTTTTTTACTCACAATTTGTACAGTGTCATAACTTTTTTGGAATTGTGTTTGTAACTTTTGGATAAATGTGCATAATTATATTTTGCCCTAGTGTCCATCTAAATATGAATCTTATGATTATTTATTTGGATTTATGTGTATATATTAGAAATTTAACTTTATATTTGGTATGAATACATATATTTAAAAGTGTATATAATTATTTATATAATTACATTTCAAAATTCATATAATTATGCATTACTATGCCTGAATTCTCATAAGTCTGAATATAAACACAAATTGTGAGTGATGATGTGTATATACATGCATACTTTATATGTGTGTTTAGATCTGTCTATTTGTATGTATTTGAATCTATATTTCCACTTTTAACTATACATTCAAATCATTGCAGCATGTTATAATTAAAACAGGCTCCTTAGTATAATTTCACAATTATTTCTGCCAACTATCTAATAATTATTCAGGATAATATTCTGAATATTGGATATTATCCTGATGTTTAAATGCCATTATATTACAGAACGTAATGCTGCAACAGAGCTCTTCTCTTCTGTCAGAGGTTAGACAGAGGAAATATGTTTTATTCGTGCTGCTCCCTGAGCCCCTCACAGACTGAGTTTGATGAATTGTGCCTGAGGCGCTTCTAGTCGCTCAATACTGACAGAGCTGCAGGTACCCTGCACCCTATAACCAGGACCCATAGCGAGGATGATGAGCTGTGCTCAAATCGTCTGAATGTTTTGGCAGCCTGCTGTTTCCCTTCTCTGTAGTGAGTTGTAGAGCTGGAGAGCCAGAGGTGAACTTACAGCTAAATGTCAAGAGCAAGGATGTGAATTGTTTTATGGCTATATTACGTCTATAGTAGGAACCGTCTTGCAAGCCAGACTTTTGACTATCAGTGCCAAGTCTGGTACATATTGCATCTTATTCTGGCTAAGAACCCACTTAGGAGCAGACCGTCTGACCGATATATACACAATAACAAACCACAACCAGTTTTTGCACTAGACGTACTGGGGTGTGTATCTGAAATCGATCATACCACAACTACAGTATGCTGTGTAGTAAAGTGGTCCATTCAAGTAATGGTGCAACAGTCTCTGCAGGAGCTTAGACGAAAAAAATAAAACCAGTAAAACCAGAAAGAATGTACTTTCATTCAAAAATAAACTCCGTAGAAGGTATCAAATGAGACTGGACTACTGGATGTCACCACCTGTCATAATTTACTCGCCCTCGTGTTGTTACAAACTTATTTTATTATTTTCTTCAGTGAAATACAAAAGAAGATTTTTTTTTAAGTAGATCCATTAGGTAAACTTCTAATTGACACTATTCAATTTGTAGATTTGAACAATTTTGAAGAATGCTGGTAACACGTTTTGGTTCCCATTGACTTCTACTGTATTTTTTCCATATAACTGGTGCCAAAGTTGGTTGCACCATATGACTCTGTTGGCCATTTCACATTTCTTTGTTGGTTGCACCACTTGACTTACAGTATTTGGTCTCACCAGATTGATTGCAACATTTTGCATTGTTGGTCACACCACATGACATGGTTGGTCGTACCATATGACATCCAGTAGTCAGTTGCACTATATGACTTTTATATTCCACAGAAAAAAGTAATTCATACTGGTCTGAAATGACATAAGGGTGATTAAATGATGTCAGAGTTTTCTCTTTAGGAGTTAAACAGAATATTCTGAGAATGAATCTTAGACCTATATATGTAAGCTGTATCTGAAATCACAAACTGTCTGAATAGGTACATCATTTGATGAGGAATGACGTTTCCAGCCTTTAAAAAGTATCTTCTATATAGTTTGAATCTGTGTAGTAAGAGTGAAATGTGGAAGTACTACATCATGCTTGTCATGTGACCAGCTGCATCATTTCACTGCCATTTACAAATCATATTCTGTGGCCTTATGGAAAAATTAAGTGTTCATCAAATTTGTACTTGAAATAGAAAAATAGTAGGCCATACAGTTCTTACTGTTTTAACACCACTGCAAATTTGGACGTATTTTTCATTTAATCCACTTTTTTTCGGCTACTATATAGTAGGGAAGTAGGTATATTTGGATGCAAGGGTCAGCTGCAGTCAGTTGCTTTTTAGATTGTACCTCAAAGTTGAAAAAATAGGTGTTAAAGAGCAAATATTAGCATCCACAAAGAACACATGCAAACTTTCTTTCAATGTCTAAAATATTTTAGGTAGCACAATGATGGAACCTACAATTCAAGAACAGGATTTATTTTAGTAGTGTATTTATGATGGCCCATAAGTATCACTAAAGTTTGCAAGGCAACTTAAAACAGGTTTTAGGCCATTGTGTCACATTCAATTTGCCAAAAAGATATGTAAATGGTTGTGAAAGGTTGAACTAATTTTGTGTTGACAGTTGTTAAACACAAGAGAACACACGTCTGCTACAGGAGTGGCTCCACCATTACTAGCTGCTTTCAGCTCTGTGTTTTTACAGTGTGTCAAACTGGCTTCCCTCGACATGTTCTCTGAACTGAAAGTGAACTCTTGGTTTTGTAGCACTGCTATATAGAGCTCTTGGCTCCACGGACAGCTCTGGTCTTGTCTAAACCTTCTTTCCCTTGACTGTTTCAGAAAGTTGGTTGTACCACTTGACATATTTGATCACACCATATGAATTTGTTGACATAGTTGGTCACACCAAATGACAATTTGGTTGCATGATACTGTATCACTTTGTTAGTTGCACCACATGACAAATTTGGTTGCACCATATCGTGCTGTTGATTTCACCTTTTTGCTTAGTTGGTCACACTACATGACACAGTCAGTTGCACCATTTGATTTTGTTGGTCAGACCATATTTTGATTTAAGGAAAATTAAAAACTTCATAATTTATTATACTGTAACAAAACTGCTTCATATAGAAGCCTGTTTCTGCCATTGATTAAAAAAAGTTAACTGACTTTTTATCTCACAATTCTGATCTTTTTCTTGCAATTGCATGTTTACATCTCACAATTCTGAGTTTAGAACACAGTAGCGAGTTAAGTGAAAAGTAAGAGATATAAACTCACAAGTGCGAAGAAAAAAATCTGAATTGCAAGATACAAACAATGCAAAAAAAAAAAAACCTCAGAATTGTCTGTATATCTCACAATTCTGACAAAAAAATCACAATGACCTTTTTTTTTTATTCAGTGTCAGAAACTGGCTTCCATTGCTTTACTGTTTCTTTTTTTCTAAGAAATAAAAATAAAAGACTATACCAAAATAAAGTTTTCAAGAATTTCACTCTATTTCCCAGTTTTTGTCCTTGCATTTTTCTGGAACTTGGTTGTACCACATGACATTGGCATAAAAAAATATTGCTAAATTTTTTTATTTTATAATTAAAAAATATGAAATAATAATAATACAATTATAAAGTTCTTGTTGCAAAGTACAGGTTATATCACCCTGATATTTCTGACTACATGGCCCCAGAAATATCAAAGCTAATTTTAATAAAAATAAAAATAAAAAAAGGGTCCCTGATTCCAAGTCATTCCCTGGTTTTAGCCTCATATCTTCCTCTGAAAAGAAAATCCAGGTCATCTTCTCTTCGTATTTCTTACATCCTCAACGACATCCAGGATCCTGACTCCAGACTCCACAGCAACATCTTCCATCTTATATATGCTCACCAATAACTGACTTCATAACCAGCCAATCAGTTTCCTTCTTTATCTGAGGAGGTTGTACAGACAAACCCATAAGAGACTGCACTCACAAGCATAAGAGATGTTTCAGACTCCTCAGCAACTCACTCATCGGACACGATCAGAATTCCTCACGCATCCAGAGCAATCATTCAGTCCTCTCTCACTCTTTCTCTTCGGGAGAGCCATTAAGCCCAGTGTGTAATTATTCTGTCAGTTAACAGAAAGCATGTGGCTGGAATAATCAGGCCCACACTCTGCAATTATCATCAGCACACAGGGCCCTTTCAAAACGCAGCCTCCCAGAGCCGGCAAAGCAATTTCACACCGATAGATTTTTCTGTCATTCTTCCCTGTTTTCTTTCTCAGTGCATGGCAGAAAGACAAAACACTTGTCTATTAGTATTCAGTAACGTCTAGACAAGCGCAAAAATAGTTCTGAAATAGCCACTGTATTTTTTTGTTTGGAAAGACACTAAAAAACTCAAATGTATTAATAAATACAAATCTTGCTGTCCTTGACCTTGCACTTTAAAGAATTAAGGGTCAAATTATATATATTTCTTTAATTTTTTTCGACAAGTCTGCTTAAACTCTGATACATACTGTATGTATGTGCAAGGCACATTATTTCCTAAACCCTAATTTTTCTAAAACGTCTCTGTCCAAAAGAGCACAGAGCAGGGCTACTGCAGGCCACTTCTCTGCAGACTTGCTGTTTCTCTCAATCTGGCCTTTGGTCCTGTGGTGGAATATGCAGACTGCACCAAAGCCCAGACGTCATTACACAATAATTTGATCCTATTTGCTGGTGTTAGCCCAGCGCCGGCTCCCGTGGGTCTGCCCCGTCCTGGAGCTCCACGGAGAGTTTCTCTTTCTGTGAGGGGTTGTGTGTAAGTGGTGGTGGGCAGCAGGTCACGGTGTTTCTCCTCCTGTCACGGGCCACGTCCACTGCACTCGCACTATGGGAAGAAAAATAGACATTATATTCAGCAATAACTTATATATAGGTGATATTCACCTATTCACATGGGTCAAAGATGAAAAGGTGTTTAAGCATAAAAAAAGTGTAATATTGCTTTAAACCGTTGCAGTTTTGACATTTTATTCTCCAAAAACTTATTTGAAACCTTAAAAGTAGACATTTTACTTACATTTAATGTGCTTTTTCTATGGACACAAAATCACTTTTGTACATTTCTTTTGATGCAGACATCTTAACGTCCTCTGACCCATATATATTCAGTCTCTAACAACTTAAAATACATTTTAGTTTTACACAAATACTTCTTTTAACATCTCAAATATAATAATAATAATAATGTGATCAATTGTATAATAATAATAATAATAATCATGAATAACAATAATACAAATTATTATAATAAATATTAAACATATATTTTTAATATAATTACACATTATATACAGTGTGTGTGTGTGTGTGTGTGTGAATATATATATATATATATATATATATATATATTATAAATAGGTTATATTTTAAAATATTATATTATAATAAAATATAAAAATGTACTGTGAACAGAATGTAAAAATTATATATTATATTATTATATATTATAATATATTATATTATATATTATTATATTTATTAATACTACTACTACTACTACTACTAATAATAATAATAATAACAACAAAATTTTACTTATTTTTATATTCTATCTATTTTATATTCTATCAATAAATTTAACAAAAATAAAAAGGTAGTAGGAAAAAAACAATACAAATGAATGAAATAATGATTTTTAAAAGGATATGTCTTTAGTTGCCTTTAAACTTGAATACATATTTCAGTGTATTTTAAATTTGCTATTACACAATTAGCCGTCTCAATCCTCTTTTGGGATTATACACTAAGATTTGGCAGGCAGAAAGTTTTATAAGCAACCCTTTGCCCTTTCCAGCTTGCCATGGCCACAAAAACAACAATACGCCTGTTACAAAACACGCAGAAAGCTAAATATGTGCGGCTAATGCTCGCTAATCACACAAATCCTTCCTCTGAAACCTTGGAGCTGTTTATTAAAGAAATAAACTCCTTCAATAAACTCCTTCGAAATATCAGAGGAGACAAATATATAAATAAACTGTGTGACGAACCCATCCTAATTTCTCAAACCAGATATCATGAGCGTACACATGTGGTTGATCTGACAAGCACCGCAGAGGCCTTCGATGAAACGTCCGATCTAGAGATGAACACACCGGTGTGTGAGCAGCATGCAGAGGCTGGGATTAGAAACCACCCAACGCAGAGACAGCTGGGAGATTTAATGAGCCTGATTTCTGCCTGATCTGTTGGACTTAATGCAGGGCACACCTCTGAGACCAGACGAAGAAAAGAGTAAAAAGAGTCTAAGTCAGCATCCTTAACACACAAACAACAACAAAACACAATTTACGACTGATTTTGAACTAACTGAGACTTGACTCATAATTGATTTCAACTGTCTGGTGGTAGCATGTTGCTAAGCTAACAACATTATACACAAAGGAGCATAAAAATACATAGATGATGCATATAATACAAATAGTGTTTAGTTAAACTCTACTTCATCGGTTTGTTTTCTTCTTCGGCTATGGAAGTCTATGGCAGCCCATATAACTGCTTGTGGGTAGGTTATCAAATTTGGCACATGGATAGAGGACAGTCCCAAAATTTACCACAGCAATTTTTGGGTCTCCATCTCAAACTCTATAGCGCCACCAATAGGCCAAATTTCAAATTTCTGCTAATATAGCAAAAAATCGCATATTTCAGCTATTAACCTTTGAACCTCAAAAATCTTTTTTTTTTTTTTTTTTTTTTGCTCTGATTTGAGACAGTGCATACTAAAATGTTAATTTCTATGTGTCGAGATTTTCCACAGTTTTGAAGTTTGCAAAAAATCGACTTTTTGTATTTCGTCCTAGACGGTTTGTCCGAATTTCACAAAAATACGCTCAGATCATCTTCCGAGCATTCTGTCATAAAGATATCAAAAGGTTTTTGATGTTCAAGAATCAAGATTCAAGATTTGTATTTGTCACATACACTATTATATATAGCATATATAACCAGCAGTGAAATATGATTACTGTTTTTGTAAAGTGTTTTAACGAATTTTATGAAATTCACGTAAAAATGCACATGAGGCTATAGTATCTTCGCAAGTATCTTCGCAAAGCTTTAGGGGATTCTTACCAAACATGGTATGTGTTATAACAAGCATGACCTGAAGTCACATGAGTAGTTTCAGAACAGCACCACCTACTGGTCAAAATTGTATATAAAAAATACATTTCTGCTCATTACTTCTGACTAGATTAAAGGCTTTAGCACAGGTTATCCAGGTGGCATTAAGTGACTCTAGCTAATCCACTTTACACTGTGCAGATACCACTTGAATCACCCACACATACAGCAAAGAGGACGCTGTATTTCAGTTGAGCAGGTTCACTTATAACGTCTGAATTATCTGCCTCTTACAGCCCACTCTTTAGATTTGCATTTCTATGTCTGAAATAAAAATAAAAACAACAGTGACAATACAAAGTTTTCTTTTCAAAGAGTATTTTAGTAGGACTTGCATTCCTATTACTATTTCTCATATTTAAAGTGACAATTCACCTAAAAAGAACCAATACTTAGCAAACATTCACGGAATCGTAGCATCCTGGCTAAAGCAGTTGTTCTCAGCCCAAAACTCACATTTCTTAGAACCCTATTAAAAAATTAAATTATTTGTGTCTTTTTGTAACTTTTATTGATGCACAAATGAAAAGATAGCACTGAGAGGGCTTGAAAAGTCACTTTTTGGTTTCAAAGTAGTGTGCTAACTGCTAAAGCATGGCTATGACACCAAAACAGACATTTTAATGCACTGAAAACGTTCACTTTAGGGACTCAGTGCCACAAAATAACTTCATTAGGACATTGTGGTTATATGCATCATGCGTAATGATTTCAAAATAAGTCAATAAACAGTCAAAAGCGCTCATTAAACGCCAATTTTCATGCTCCAGTTCGCTAGGCTAGGAAGATTCTGGATAACCACTCGTTAAAAGTCTCTCAGGAGGTTGAATCAAATCTAAAATGAGGAGCTGCGGCAATTACTGTGCATATCAGAAAGAAAAGCAAAAGTTACCGACCAACTTTGTGAACCAGAAAATAAATACGTTTCTGAAATGTGGTGTTGCGCAATAGTTGTTTAGCTTACAACAATAATTACGAAGTCGGGTCTCGTAAAAACGACTTTAGCCGTGGTTCATATGGGAGCAATAATAAATCACCAGCAATAAAAGCAGCTTCACATCAAGCGCCGCTTTTTAATAAGTGTTTAATTTCTTATTCTTCCTCTGCTCCTTCTTGGTAATGCTGGTTGTATTAACAAGCCCGCAGCAGTCAGGGCACATTAGCGTCAGATCGAAAGCATCGCCTGGAGGATTCATCAGGACTGGGAAATCTCTCATTAAAAGTGCAGCCAGTCAGACGAAGTCCCACAGTGGGATCTCAGACTCTTAGATTTAGCCCAAATTCAACATGAGAAACAGGAGAGAGCACCATTATATATGAAAAATGCTATAAAATGCGAGAATGAATGAAAGCAGAGCAAAAATTAACTTTTAGCAGGCTGCGACCCATGGTTATTGACAATGGTTAGTTTAAATGAGTTTTGTACTTAATAAAGCTAAATGAGATGAGCTTGATGCAAGGTTCAAGAAAACTAATGCGACGCTGAATTCTCATTGGTAATAAATTATTTATGAATATCGACTTCAGCTCAGAATTACATTCAGTGCATTTGTCTGCAGCATTTGAGGTCGAATGCGGGGCTTTTTGCTCCTTTATCAAGCTAAAATGCTCTTTTTGGAGGTGAATTCTAGCATTTTATAGTTATGATATTATATATGATATTAAATATATGAGATATTTAGTTGTATTAATGAGAACTATGAACAAGAGATTATTCAGTAAGGCAAAATCAGGCAAAGTCATGGTCATATCTTATTGAGTCCTCCCTACAGTGTGAATTCAAAGATTCATCATGAAAATATAGACGGTGTGATACAGTCTCTGAATCAGTCGGCTGAGTAACATCTTGTGTTATCACATATCAGTGTCAAAGTTCAAAGAATCTCGCTTCTACTGTCGGCAACTCCTCCACATTTTTTGCATTTTTTCAAATAACCATCATTAAAACTTAACAGGAAATATTCAATAAACATAAAAATGTATACAAATGATAATAAATAAGAATGAGATGTAAATAAATGTTTCCTTTGGTTTTATTCATCAGCGTAGGTTAATTTAGAGCTGTTTCTCTTGTAATAAAAATATTATTCTTAAGGTTTCAATTAAAAAGATTCATTGATATGATACAGATGAATGTGATTTTATACGATATATAAATATCAAAAGAAATACATAAATGTATAAAAGAAATACAGAAATTATAAAAAGTAAATGTATAAGTACATAAGAATGTCAATTTTCAATGTTTTAAAACAAAAAAACATTTACAGGAAAAATATATAAATGTATTAACCAAATTCAAAAATAATAAATGAATGAATAAGGTAATTCATAAAATAATTAAGCAATAAAGAGTTTTCTTAGTTTATATATATATATATATATATATATATATATATATATATATATATATATATATATATATATATATATATATATATATATATATATATATATATGCTGTTTCTATATGATGTTGCATTTACAAAGATTACTTTGTGTTGTGAACTTTACTTAAATAAATTCTAAAAAAAAATAAAGAAAGAAAGAAAATAATTAATAAAGGGAAAAAAAGTCATACAAAACTTAATTTAGAATTAAAAAAGAAATTGTATTTGTTTTAACGAGTAATTTATTCCTTTTTCCTTTTTTGTTTAACTACATTTAGCAACTAATCTTCTGTGCCAGCCGTTACACAAAGATACGTTTCTACATATATTTATACTTTGATTCTAAAGAAAACAGCGCATCCTTGTGGCGAGGATGACACAGAAAGGCGTATGCTGTTTGCCTCACGGTGATGTGGAGTGATACAGAGGAGACGACTTGTTGAAGTCAATATGTTTTCTTCGTGTACAAAAAGTATTCTCATCGCTTCATAACATTACGGTTGAACTACTGATGGCAGATGGACTATTCTGATGATGTCTTTCATGCTTTTCTGGCCCTTGACACTGTGATTTATTTGCCAGTCTACGGGACAGTCACAAGCCTCCCGGTTTTCATCCAAAATATCTTAAATTGTGTTCTGAAGATGAACGAAGCTTTTACGGGTTTGGAACGACATGGGGCTAAGTGATTAATGACAAAACTTTCCTTTTGGGGTGGAGTAGCCCTTTAATGTGTTATATTTGAATGTATGCATGTGCAATTGAGCTCCAGCACACGGGAAGATTTCAACTGGTGTTAATATTAGAAGATTAATCAGGTTTGACAACATGAGGGTAAGGAAATGATGCCAGGATCGTCATCTTTTACAGCACCTCATTGAGAGCATCTGGCAGTCACTTTCTTTCTCTCTGCAGGACAAGAATAGCAGGATCCTCTTCTCGCTTTGCTGTCCCTGTCCCAGAGATCACCGCTCCAGCTCAAAGAGAAGAGACCAGGAGCATCCAAACAAGGCTGGAGTAGAAACCGCTCTTTGTTCCTCTTCTGTGAATAACAGTCTTGTTTTCTCTCCTTGCGTCAGCTCCCTCCCCCTCTTGTTTTCTTTCGGCTCCGAGAGCCCAGGTTTGTGTAGAAGCTTTCGATTTGCCCCGCGACTGGCCTTCCCCTTCCCCCATATGCCTCAAAGCCAGATGCAGATGAAAAATTTATGGCAAAGTGCCTTGAAAAATCCCCCTTCCAATCTATTTGAAGTGAAGCTCTTCCTCTGAAGTTGCCCTCTCTGATGACGGCCATCGTTGCTCCTGTTTTCGACCCTCTGCGCGTCAGTTTCTCACTGATAAAAGGCATGTACTGTAGTGTCATCTTGCTGATGTAATCAGAGAATTGATCCAATCGACTATTGATTGGCATCTTTCCAATCAAGTCAGTCGTGCTTATTATCAGTTTTATAATTAGTGATGAAGTGAATCCCCAAGTACATTCACATAGATAACCCTTCCCACCTCTCCGATCGCAGCCCACCGATTTCCCCCGCAAGGTCAGACGAAACGATCTGGATTTATTATTCATAAGCGTCTCATTATTTGGGCATCAGATCAAAATATAGAGAAACATTAGCACTCTCTCTCTCTCTAAGCCTCCAGCTCCTAAAATGGAGAAAACAGCGAGATGGATTTACAATTCAACCTCTTGTTGCAAACTGACTGCACTCCAGGCATTTAACGCAGCACTCAAAGAACATTTTTGCATGTAATGGCATGTAGTTTTGTCTAAAACTATTAGAAAATTTTAAAATATGGATATCCTGTGCGCTAGTGTTTGGAAAATCGCCTAAGATCCTTTCATGAAATAACAATCACAGGATGATAGTTATTTAAACAGCTGTACAGTAGGATATTTCATGTAAAAATAAAAAATTGGTAAAAGCAGATATATTACTCTTTGATCTAATATTTGCACACAAAAAATAGATTTATGATATTTATGGGTTTTATGTTTTTTTCTTCCATTTGTAAGGGAAAATAAAATACTCAAAACAGCAGTGCCATATTTAATGGCAATACCAACTAAAATTTCTTAAAATAGTGATCACATTTTGACTTCTTACTCAAGTATACAATAACATTCAAGTTTGGAGTATTTATTTAACTGAATTTAATTTTGTAAAAAATTTTTGAAGATTTTTTTCTTTTTTAAATAACAGAATAACAGAAAAAACTGTTCAAGAATGAAGGTCCTTGCACAATGAGTCCACTGCATATTAATATTTATTCATATTCATGTTTACCGAATGAATTCAAATCCCATGATGGTTTTTGAGACCAGCTCAAGATCTGTTTTCATATCATTAAAGCAGACAATTAGAGCACAGATCAGGAGACCACGTGAAAGCTAACAGTTCATCTCGTTGACTGTGAATCATTCGTTGTGTCTTTGCTCACACACATGTAGACGTGGCTGCATCTCTTTCAAGAATTCATGTGTCCAGTCTGCCGTGCAGATATCGCCCAGCGTGGCATGAAGCTTCACTAAAAGCACCATTACACAGATCTGTCCAGGTGCGTTGAGAGCTGGAGGTCAGGATCATCTCACCTCAACCTCAGCCGACACGCTTCACAAAGCTAAAACAATTACACCTAAATGACCACCAAATGGCAGTTCAGCAAATCGTTCATGCACTGGACAACACAACCGTGTTTCAGACGGATCAGCATGAGTTTGTGTGTTTGGTGTAAGAGATCAGGCTTGTATGTAAGCTATATTACTAAACAAAACATCATTTTTTTTTGCCGGGGAGTGTGAGGGCTCATTAGCCAACCAGGTGTGAGGAAGATCATTTATATTACTTCAGGGTCAACAAATTGATTCCAGCAGATTTACTATTTATTAATTATATATTAATGTCCCATAATATTGGCATATGTGACCCTGGACAACAAAACTAGTCTTAAGTCTAAATTTGTCAACTGAGTTGAACAAATAAGTTTTTCATTGATGTGTGGTTTGTTAGGATCGGACAATATTTGGCCGAGATACAACTGTTTGATCATCTGGAATCTGAGGGTGCAAAAAAATCAAAATATTGTGAAAATCACCTTTAAAGTTGTCCAAATTAAGTTCTTATCAAGGTTTATTACTAATCAAAAATAAAATTTTGATATTTTTATGCTAGGGAAATTTACAAAATACCTTCATGGACTTTGGCATGAAAAAAGAAAAACAATAATTCTGACCCATACAATGTTTTTTTTTTGGCTATTGCTACAAATATACCCCAGTGCCTTAAGAATGTTTTTTGTGGTCTAGTGTCACATATATGTGTAAAAATGTACTGTATTATTATTATGGTAATACAGATATTACCACAATGCAATGCCCAACTGAAAATGGTATTATAATAACATAATATAATGGGTAAAAATATTTTCATGGTACCATCTGAAAATATGGTGTTACCATGTTATCATATTAAAAATATACCCATTACAATTACCATGTTGTAATTAATAATTTTATGTCAAAACAAAACAAAACCAAACAAAAAATCATGGTATTGTTGCAGAAAAAAACATGATCACAAGATTAAAATATCCACATAAATGTGTTATTATCATGACAATTGTCCAAATAAATGTTTTTCATGGCATCATAAAATATGATATTACCATGGTATTATATTAAAAACATATTATTACCATGTTGTAATGAATGGTTTCAGGTCAAAAAAAAAAAAAACTAAGAAATACAATTAAGTAAAACAAAACAATTACAGTATTGTTGCAGATTTTTTTTTTTTTTTTTTTTTACAAAAATTTTAAAAGATTACAATATCCAAATGAATATTGTATTATGATGAAGAATGATCATGGACTTTTCTTTCCCCAAATAAATAAACAAACATGGCATCACAATGATACATTGTTCAAATTAATATGCCAATACTTGCCCTAACTACAAAATAGTATTATCATGGTACCATCATATAAATAAATGAATAAATAAATAAATGTTTGCCATGGTATCTTCTATTAAAGAAGAAAGTATTGCCATGATACAATGTCCAAGTAAGTACAGTATTAATGTCATGAGACTATTTATAAAATAGTACCTGGTATAACCATAGTATAATATAAAAAATTACAATTTTCATTGTACAATGCCCAAAACAAAACAAGGCAGTAGTACCATGGATCTTTTTCAGTAGTTTCAATTTAAGGTTTTTAGTCCTTTACATGTCACATGACACAACTGTTTTCAGAAATCTAATAGACAAAGAGCTTAATTATTCATGAGCAGCTTGTTAATTATTCTTTATATGGTTAGGCAGATGGCATTTCCAACAGAGCAAAACTCATTAGGACAAACACAACTTTTTCAAAACAGTTAACAAATGAAAAAAAGCAAGATTCAAAGGCTTGACTGTCTTTGAAAGATCATCAAGAGGGTGTTGTGACTGGTTACTAGGTCTCAATGATATTTGGTCTCTTAATATGTCTTCAAGGGATAGTTCACCCAAAACGAAAATCACCCCATGATTTACTCACCCTCAAGCCATCCTAGGTGTATATAATTTACTTCTTTCAGACGAATATAATCTATATAATAATTTAATATGTAGAGAGTTATATTAAAAATGCTTTACAATGGCAGTTAATGGGTGTTGAGATTTTGAAGTCCAATAAAGTGCATCCATCCATCATAAAAAGTGCTCCACGCAGCTCTGGGAGGTTAATAAAGACCTTATGAAGTGTAGCGAAGAACAATATCCATATTTAAAACTTTATAAGCAGTAATGTTGGAGGATTTCGATATAGGCCAAGAGTAGACTGGTTTTCCTTTGCTGTAAACAAAACAATAGTTAGAGCAAACAAGAGATTAATATGGATTTAAAACAAATTTTTGACACAAATGCATTGAATCACTTTAACAGGCCTTTATTAATCCTCCGGAGCCATGTGGAGCACTTTTTATAATGGATGGATGCACTTTTCGGCCTTAAAAATCTCGGCCCCCATTCACTGCCATTATAACGCTTGGAAGAGCAAGGACATTTTTTAATATAACCCTGATTGGATTCATCTGAATGAAGAAAGTCATATACATAGGATTGCTTAAGGGTGAGTAAACAATGGGGTAATTTTCATTATTTTCATTATAAAAAAAAGTAACCCACACCCACTTTCAGGACAAATGGTGTGGAAGACATACACGCTGAAGCTTAATACTTAGGGTTGGGGTTTGAACAAATGAAAGCACCGCTAATTAAGCTAAACCAAGGTTCCTTTATACAAATAATAACAAGGAGACCTTGGCTAAGCAAGAGCCGATCCATCCAATCATAGCGGTTCCTAAGCAACAGGTAAGTTCACAATAGACGCAGCTGTAGTTTAAATGGCTATTCACAGCAGGAGGCGTGCGCGACTCCTCTGGAAGTCAATCTACCGCTGCATCGCACTGCAACCTTGAGTCGTTCCCATTGTTCACAGCACTGGGCTAATGCCTGTCGCTTTCAAACGAAATAAAAGACAAGAATAATTCAAGATAATGTAACCACTCTCATGTTTGGTTTTCAAGCACAAATCTGAAGTTCGACGGAATCAAGGTTTTTTCCAGGTCTGCCTTGATTTTTCATCTTCTTATGAAATAAGCTTCTTAAACATAGGCAGGGCAAAGAAGACCGTTCTAAGTCACAACACCCGCACAGTGCAGTGTGACGCTGTTCGTAACCCAACAGCACCTTTTGAGGAGCAATTAAACCGAATAAAGTTTGAAATGGTACCACAACAAATACAATGTTATTCATAAAAGAACTGGAAATCTTTACAGTCACTACATTAATAAAAAAAAAAAAAATAATGCATATTTAATAAAAAAAAAAATAGGGCGGGTTGGAGTTGTTATGTTAGTATAATTGATATACAGTACTATTATAGTTTTTGTTAATATTTTGAATTAAATTATGTAAATGGACCTCAGCTATTTGTCCAATTAGCAAATTAGCAACTGTGTAATTGAACCATAGTTACTGACAAATAACCCTTGTGACAATTAGCCCCGGATGCCCTAATTTACTTCTTCACCTAAAAAGTCATATTTCTATTGACAGAAACGTACAAACACATCTCAAAAGCACTAAAATACGACTATCAAGAACTTAAAAGCAATGGGAAATAAAGCATTGAGGAATATAAAAGAAAACAAAGTCACTTAAGTGACTGATATGAAGGACGGGTCTACATTCTCTTCAGCGGCTCAATACAACCCAACATTGACTCAAGCCATCCACGCTCCCTCATCTCCAGAGACGCCAGACTAGTCAATAATTCAGAAGCCGAGGCAGAAATGATATAAGCATGAACGGACAGCTGGAAAACAAAGAGAATGAGGAGAAAAGAAAAGCGAAAAGGGATCATTTTGAAGCGAACAATGCAATATATAGAGTACACGATAAAACCATCAGCATAAAACAGGTTCACAACTTTACCACACAAGTAAAACACATTAAAAATCACACACACACACACACACACACTAGTCAACATGATAAATAACCGTCTGGTTCACTTTCAGATGTTAAAGATTCTGCTCTCTAAACAATATCCTGCTGCCTGTAATTCTGCAGAAGACGTCAGTAGTGCAGTCGTTTCACACACCAGACATGGCACATGAGAAACAGTGATGGTTCAGGCCATTAGCACTTATCAGTGATGCTGCATCAGTTATTAGATGGAGTGGCTGTGAGGCTGGCAGAATAACTTCATTTACTGTTTGATTATTCCACACACTGTTGTTATTAATCATGCAGATAACACAAGACATTTGTTCCCTTCATGTTGTGTTCTAGCGTGATCTGTTCTGCTGGACCACATGAGTGAGTAATGAAATCTGTGACGGTGGGTTTATTGTAGTGAGTTTGTAAGGATCCACCCACTGGCCCAAAAAGCAGAATCCAGCGGCCTGGTCAAAGGTTTAATGCGTATTCGGTCTTTTAAATGCGCTTCTGAATTTAGTGTACATTTATTCTAGCTCTAGATTTTACGATCACAAACTCGCCAGTCTGATGCTAGTCAGAGGATGTAGGTAGACTAATATATGTTTCGCCTGCCGCCTACTGCTTGCTTATGACAAAAGTGTAGTTTATTTAGTCTTTTCCCATACAACTTGCTAACAGCAGAGATAGACAGAAATCTGAAGGTCTCTGATGATGTGCCTACCGCTCCAATCATTCTCCAGCCTTCAGTTTGACCTATCCTGGCCATAGATCTGCAGTAACAAAAGCCTTCTCACAGTTTACTAGTCATAATGATTTCAGAAGAGTTTAGGATAAATCAAATATAACAATTTATTATTAGTCAAGTATAATTATATCATGTCAATTACATAATGAAACAATTAAAAGCCAATTAAGAAAAGCAAAGTGCAATTATGAATCGCATTGTAACCTCGTGGCAACCTTGCTGGAGACAAACTAATTTAACATTGTCACACATGTAACAGTTATCCTAATTTAAGACACATGGTCTAAAATGCATAGCAAAGCACTCAGGTGTTTTAGAGAATAAACTAAACTAGTCAATGTGCGCAGGTAGTAACACAAACAACTATACAATGTACAACATAATTACAACATACAACATATTTACATTTGAGTAAATAATAATATACCTGACTTCAGAAAGATACATGGTATGGAGCATATGAGATATACTCAGTTTTGTCACTTCTCTTAAATACTCAGACCAGACAACAAAGAACAAATCAGTTGTAAAAAAACATTAAGGTCATTTTTGGTTCAGGGTCACACCAGGCTGGAGTTAAAACATTCTCAAAGACCCCTAAAGGGGAACACACCTCCTTCTCAGCAGAACACAATTCTACAAAAGTTCTTGATCTTTCTCATAATATAAATGACTCCTGTGAATTTGGGACCCTTTTACCATGTTTATCATAATATGTATATGCCCAATCAGAAAGAGATACAAAAGTTTATCATGGTTTCTGCTAGTTACTGTTATAACAAATCTTAATATTAGAGCCAACAAAAAGTACAATAGGTTTCCTTTGTACCGGGGTAATACCATAGTGTTTTGAAAATGATACTATGGTAATCCCACGTTTTCAGACTCTACCATGATGGAAAAACCACAGTATTCATGGATGCAACTAACAAAACCCGATTCCAAAAAAGTTGGGACAAATTGTGGGTAAAAAATAAATGGAATAATTTACAAATCTCATAAACCTATATTTTATTCACAATAGAATATAAATAACATATCAAATGTTGAAAGTGAGATATTTTGAAATGTCATGCCAAATATTGGCTCATTTTGGATTTCATGAGAGCTACACATTCCAAAATAGCTAGGACAGGTAGCAATAAAAGACAGGAAAAGTTAAATGTACATAAAAGGAACAGCTGGAGGACCAATTTGCAATTTATTAGTTCAAATGGGAACATGATTGGGTATAAAAAGAGCCTCTCAGAGTGGCAGTGTCTCTCAGAAGTCAAGATGGGCAGAGGATCACCAATTCCCCCAATGCTGCAGTGAAAAATAGTGGAGCAATATCAGAAAGGAGCAATATCACTAAATTGCAAAGAGTTTGAAGTTATCATCATCTACAGTGCATAATATCATCCAAAGATTCAGAGAATCTGGAACAATCTCTGTGCATAAGGGTCACAGCCATGAGAAAACCATACTGGATGCCTGTGATCTTCGGGCCCTTAGACGGCACTGCATCACATACAGGAATGATACTGTAATGGAAATCACAACATGGGCTCAGGAATACTTCCAGAAAACATTGTTGGTGAAGATTCTTACATAGTTTTAAGAAGATCCTATATCATTATATTTTAATTTCAGTAACAATATGTTCATGTATAAAAAGTAACATTGATATATTGGTGTGAACTACGGTCTTTATGGTCAGATTTGTTCAAGACTCCTGCATGTACAGATGTAAGCGCACCAAAGCAAACCCTAAAACAAGAAAGAACGAGACGCTGAGTCTTCGGTTGTTGATAAAAGCAGAACAAAGCCTGATCACGCTGAACACACTCGACAGCGCAGCGCGTTTGAAAACTTGCACAAACAGCCGAAGGGTCGGAGCGGCAGAAGGAGACTGACTGGAGGAGAGCTCCCCGCCTCACGTCTCCAGAGGAAAGAAGTCGCCCAGCAGGATTTAAAAGCCTCGTCTTTATCAGGCTCCTCTCGGCGCTCCGGCTTTGAAATATAATGACACCCGTTTGTAAATCTCTCTGTGAGCGACTGGAAAAATTTCAAATGCCTCAAAATGCCATTGAGAAGATATCTTGTAGGGAGGGTTTTGGATTTGCACACAGAGCTTTCAAAAGAAATGTGCTTCTTTTGTTGCGTTCCTCTGTTCATTAAAATCTGACTAGAGGAATGTGTTTCAGGAAGATTATAGCAAGTGTTAAACTGAACACTGGAACTGACTACAGCTTAAAGGAATAGGACAAATTGTAATTTGATAATATTTACTTATCATCAGGCCATTAAAGATGTTGATTCGTTTGTTTATTTATAAAAAATTGTGAACAGATTTGGAAAAATGTAGCATTGCTTCACCAATGGATCCCCTGGAGTAAATGGGTGCCGCCAGAATCAGAGTCCGAACAGTTGATAAAAACATCACAATAATCCACATCACTCCAATCCATCAGATAATGTCTTGTGAAATTAAAAGCTGCGTGTTTACAAGTAACAAATCCATCTTTAAGATGTTTTTAACTTAAACCCTTGCTTCCAGCTAAAATATGAGTCCATTATTCATAATAACACTTCCTCCAGTGAGAAAGTCCATCACCTGTCACCCTTCCACATCAAAACCCACTGACTGTTTTTATGTGTAAGCAGTGCCTGATCTGTGCATATTTCTCTCCTGATTCAGCCAGAATGACATTTTCACTGGAGAAAGCAGAGGTTAAAAATCCCTTGATGGATTTGTGTCTTACAACACAGATCTTTTCACTTCACAAGACTCTCATTCTGGCGGCACCCATTCACTGCAGAGGATGTACTGGTGGACAAATGTTCTAGTGCTACATTTTTTCCAAACAAACTTGTGTACATTTTGGTTGACCTAAGTTGCTTAAATAAATAAATAGACACTTTAAATGTGGACAAATTATCAAATAATGGTAGCGTTTAAAGTGCTAGAGGCTCTGTTGGTGAATTAAAGCTGCAGATTCCAGTGACCCCTTCGACCACAGCTGATCAACAATTTAAACTGGCTTTCATATCTGAAATGATAGTGTTTGTATTATAACAAGCAAATTCATTTGATCATCGCTGTTAGCAGAGATTAACCAAACTTCATAATTAATTCTAAAAATGATGCATTTTCCTCCCATTAAATATGAGACGCTTCTGATTCACTCATAAACAACAACAGAAGTGACCTCATCTCCATTAGAGGACATCACTTCAGACGCTGAAAGCCAATCAACACCTCGCATAGCAATTAGCAGCAACATGAGTGTTTTACCAATGACTTTCTCCCTCCGAGGCCTGTTCAGGATCCAGCATTAAAGGGTCATCATCTTCAACCCCGAAACACTCACACACACACACACACACACACACCACGTGTCTTCCTCTCACAGGGACCTAAGCATGCAAATGACAATCTGTTATGTTACTAATGAAGGGGGTGGTCATGTGACGCACATGTATCCTGAGGGTGAAGAGTCCCTGAACGAAGAGAGGGGGAGGTGCTGAGGAAAGATCGCCCTTTAATCCCAATCCAATTTGTTTCAGAAATTTCATTTTACTAACAGATACACCTCCATTAATGAAAACCATGGATGGATGGATGGATTTTTGTTCCACAGAAATGAGAAATTGGAGCAACTGAGTAAATGACGGAGTGTTAATATTGGTTAAATGATCCCTTTAAATAGCTATTTCTTCCTAACGTTGCATAATCCATTTATTACTCAATTACAGCAGTTTAATAAAACAAACTTCATTTATGTTCATTAGCAGAATGCCATAAAATATCTCTAAGGAGAGCTGAAGACTTGTGTAACATGCTTCCCGTCATTGATTTTACACACAGTGACAGTGGCAATCAGACATTATACTGTCATTAGTTGGCTATCAGTTTCATAAACGAGACGCTGAATATAATAGTTTGGGTGCAGGCTGTATCACTGAATATAGAGTTCTTCATAAAACCAGATGAGCACATCTGTCCCATGTCCTCTGGGCCTTCTGAGACGACTCATATCTGGTAATAGAGATGACTCAGAGACTGTATCAGTCTTCACTGAAGCAGTGAGATCACCATATTTAAAGGAACTGTTGCAAACCAACCGGAAATATATCTGACTAAAATCAAAAAACCGTCTCACAATGAAAAAAGTCTGCCTGTAAACCTTCTACTACACAAGTAAACAATATAATATAAATTCTGTTAGAAAGACATTTCTGTACAAATAGAGAGACAAATGAAAGAGTGAGAACAGCTGTGTCAGACTGTGAGGGATTTATAACTATCATCAGTGAGAGAAGTCAGACTTAAGCAGTTATTCATAACATTTGGTGAGGGCTGAGATACAGCGTTGGGGAACATGAGGAGCAGGATGAGCTGCAGGCCTCAAGTGAGTGACACAGGTTTAAGTCTTGCTTGCAACGCTTCCTGATCCTAAACTTCCTCTTATTCTGCAGCAATAATCCCACGATTTCATGTCATTTTCTAAAAAAAACATCAACAAAACACACACACACTCAAAAAATAAATGAAATAAACACAACAAACAAAGCTACATAACAAAAAACACCTCAAAGACAGACAAACATATAAACAAAAAAGGCACAAAATACAACATAGCAACATAAAAGAGACCATAAAGCAAAAAACTAAATAAAACAAAACACAACACAAAACACAATTATACACAACAAAAAACAACAAAACACCACACAACCACATAATCACAAACACAACAAAACAGCAAAAAAGCCACAAAACACAACTAAATAACAAGACTACCTCAAAGAAAAAAGAAAAACAAAACACAAAAACTGAAGAAAAACAACAGAACAAAACATCAAAAGACAAAAATCTCAACAAAACCCAACACAAAACATTGCAAGACAATAATAATAACAATAATAAATACAACAAAAAAAAATGCAACACAAAACACCACAAAACAATTAACTTACAAAGTGAGCTTAAAGAAATACAAATAATGACACATAAATATAAAAAGGCACTTGTTCCTCTATAAAAAAAAATTTTTCTTGTCTTCAGTTGGATTATTTTTTATACTTTTTTAAGTCATAAAATTGAAAAAAAATTACACCATTTTGTGGGTTTGTATTGTCTATAATGGCGATCAGACGTGACTGATTTCAGAACAGTTGTGGGCTGATTTGAAGCGGCTCCCGAGACGAGCTTTAACTGCTGTAGTGTGTTTATGTGGTCTGGCCAGAGCTGCATGTCGGATTGGCTGCCAGGCATCGCTCTGCGTGAGCTCAGTGAGGGAAAGGGAAGGAATAACACCATGCAGTTTTCCTTATGTCTCACAAAAATAGTCCTAAATTACTCAATTCACACATTACCATGCTTTACAACGGCTTTACTCCCAGAAACTTCTAGTGGTAGTCAATTCATACTGTTAATAGATGTTGGATATACTTGCTTATCTTAAATATATTGCCTAATTATGATTATCCTGCTTTTTAGACCAGGCAGCATGTCAATACCTTGGGTCTTTTGGATCTATTTGGTCTCACCACAGTATGGTGACACAAACGCTGCATGTAAAATCAACAGTGACAAATTATGACCATTTGCCCTTAGTTCATTTACAACTCGCTCAACCAGCCATTCGTGGCATCAGTATCAGATCTTTGTTTTCTCAGAGAGGGGTGTAATGGAGGGCTGCGTCATTGATCTCCGCAGGGGGCTGAGAGGACGCCGGGTTCCTCTCTCTCGGCGGGACTCTCAGATGAAACGCATCGGGCTGTCGGGTCATTTGTATCACGATGACATTCACAAACATTACGCTCTGGCTTTCTCTGGCTTCAAAGCAGAGGTTTCATGTCTGAAAACAGCTGTCTGGGTCTTCTCATGGTCAGCTGGAGATGAACTGAAGATGTGTTGTATATATCAGAGCAATGTACAATCACCAAAGCCATTCAGAATGGAAAGACAACCAGTGTGCTATATTTGTAGTTTTTTGAAGCCATATGATTTTGTGTTAACATATGAGTTTTGTTTTTGCAGACTAAAATTAGATGCCATTTCAGTTTGAACACAGCTGAAGAAGAAATAAATACATCAATACTACTAGATGGTTAATGTTTTTGAAATAAGTCTTTTATGATCAGCAGTGCTGCATTTATTTAATCAAAAATACATTACAGTAATAAAAAACTAATTTATTTATGCTATGCAAAGCAGAATTTCCAGTCTTCAGTGTCATATGATCCTTCAGAAATCATTCTAAAATGCTGATTTGCTACTTAATTATTATAAATTGTTATTGGTGCTCAGTTATTAATTATTATAAACTGTGAAATCAGTTGCTACTTAATATTACACCTACATTACCTTACTTACCCTAAAAATTTGAATGGTTCCCAAATAATAAATAATAATAATAATAATATTATATATATATATATATATTCATCAAAAGACAAGAACCATAAACCAAACACTTTTGCAGTATGGAAAGAGAGAAGCGTGAACATTTTTCTAAATTTCTTATTTTGTCATCCAAAGAAAAAAAGGAACAACATGAGTAAATGTTGACAATTTGGGGGTGAATTAATTTTATGTTGATGAACTTTATCTTCGGTCTGTTCAATGTAAAGTCCATGGGACATTCATCAGATTAGAATTATTTACACAGAGCTTTATGGTTTAAATCAACTGATCGTGCCGTCTAACCTTTGTCTGAAGTCTGTCTGAAGACGATAAGCCCCTTCCACAACACTAGCTCTCTGAACTATACAAAATTACTGCTTTATGGCTGATGTTGAAATCCCACAGAGATAAGACTCACACAGCCTTATATCACTGAGAAATTAGGTCTTCATCAAACACTGACAATAAACTCCCAGCAGACCGATGGAAAGATTTAATTCTGACCATCCCAGATGGCCACAATATTGTGCCAAATCAATCTTATAGCAGTCATATTGCCTCCGGTGTAAATGAAATTCTCAAAAACTAAATACTGAGAATATTTCATTAACCTATAGTCTTGCAGGCCCTTAAAAAAATGCATGAATTGCTTCAATACGGTATTTGAACCTCGACTAATCCAAATAAAAATAAACTCAGTAAAAATCTCACAATAAAGTTAATTTAAAGGGACAGATCAGTCAAAAATGCAAATTCTGTCATCATATCCTCAAAACCTGAATGACTATTTATAGACTGCAAAAAAAGAGCCTTAAAGGGATAGTTCACCCATTGATTCGCTACAGAAGACCTTTGTTCAACAACCAACCCCCAAAGGAAGACACGTGAGGCCCTTTTTATTATGGATGGATGCGCTTTATACTGACTTATTTTAGACTACTGATAAAAATAGGAAGAGCCAGGACATCTTTAATGAAAGTCTGATGGGAGTCATATTTACCTAGAAGAGCTTGAGGGTGATTTTCATTTGTGGGTTAATTATTGCTTTAATTGTTGTCATACAGTTTTAAAAAATGGGTCCAAAAGAATTGACCCCATTGACTTTGACTGTATTGAATTTTCAGTTCATTATAAAACCAGGTGTTTTTTCCGCACAATAAAACAGCCTGTCTTTGTAATGCTCTGGCGCAGACAGGGAAAAACGTAATTAGTGCGCATGTTTCAAATACTGCAAGCGTGCTTCAGGATCCCTACAGAAATCAGGTTACTACGGTTCACTATTTCCATCTTCCTCTCCGTCTTTCCTTGAGAAGAAACAAAAGATGCCGGAGAACTTTCCTTTGACTCCAATCATACTTACATGCAAACCTTTTCCCATAAGTTTACTGATGAAATATGATCTGATGAAAAACGCAGCTTGGTGTTTGATCAGAGGTCAGATGTATGCTGTCAGACACGATTCATGTTTGTGTTCCCTCTGAGATTTGTGATGAAAAGCCCAGTAATATCACACAAACAGTAGATGTAAATCAACGTAATTAACAAACTATGAAAAAAAGTATTGGTCAAATTCTCATACCATCTTTTGAGACTTTGAGTCTTTAATCTAAAAGCAGTTATAGTAGACACGCTGCTCGGAGCAGATCTTAGTAATTTTGCCCATGTGAAAGGGGAAGGAAAATCAATATTCATAATTGTCCCAATGTGTGCATGCATAATGTGCCATATTTGCATAAGCAAGTGAAGATTTTGTTATTTTTGTACTAGAGAAACATCATTGCAACTAATTACACTGATGTAGAATGACTGTTCATTAGTTTAAATCTGAGGATCACATGAGATTAGCAAAAGTCCTGAATGTCAAATTTAAATTGCACAAATTGATTTGCCATTTTTAATATCATGCACAGTGCATAACAAAGAAGCTTAGTTTCATTATAAATAAGAAATATTTTATGAAATTGTATTTACTAGTCAAAGTTCTACATTAAAAAGTTTTTTTCATAACGATCCATATTTCTAAACTTATGTTTTTAGTAAATATTTTTCTGTTTTCTATTAAATAGTGTTTTATTATTATTACTACAATAAACAAATATTTAAAATAATTGTAATCTTTATTTAATAAAATACATATATTAAAATTCTATATGTAAACAACAGTATGTAAAAGATATAATGATGCATAATAATTTATAAAATAAATAAAAACCACTTTAAATTGTTGTCGCTATTTTATTGTTATTTGTTATATAAGTATGCATCGGTGTAAAATCAGTGGAATATTATTTTTACAGTTACTATTTTCTAGTTTTTATATTGTATTATAATTTTTCATTTTCATTTTAGTTAAAGATTTATTATTTTATTATCATGTTTTCATTCATTTTAGTTATTCCTGTATATTAAGTTAAATTATAAAATTATAAAATTATTAAATTATTAAATTATTAAATTATTAAATTATAAAAATTATAAAAAATTATAAAATTATAATTAATTATTGTAAGTAACAAAAATGTTTTCATTGTTTTAGTTAATGATAATAATACTGGTATGCATAAAATTCTATATAATATTTCTAATACATAAATATTACATATAAATATATTTTATTTTTGTAGAGTTTATTTTCTTGTACATTACTTATCATTTTTATAATAAATGAGCTAAAATGACTGCAGATTGACCCCAAAATCTCTCTCACACGTTCACAATAAAAGCTAAATCCATCCATCTATTAGTGTAAAGCTGAATGCACTGAAGACAAAGCCACACACAATCAGTCCACGGCACAGCTTTCACACAAAACACTCCCTGGGCTGCCATCAGTTTCAGCCATTAATTACAGCACTCATTTACAGAGTACATCTTTACAGCCGGTGTATGTGCAGCTACAGACTTCCACAGAAACCCCTATAGATCTCACTCTGTTCAGGAAAGATCTTATTAAAACGGATGCAAGCTGTGTTTGAAGGAGCTTAGAAAGAGGACCACAGGCCAAGGTCGAGACGGCCGTGAAAACACAGCAAGAGACCGACAATCACCTTCCAGACCTCCCTCAGAGCTGCAGAGGAACCAAGATGTTCACGTGTAAAAGTCTAATTGACATGAAAATTATATTCTCATTCTGCTAATATATATTGTGCAAGTATGAATTTGGCTTAGTCAAAATAGATATTCTCATAAATAAATGATAAAACTTCAAAAATCAAACTATGTATATGTAAAAAATGTAAATATGTATATATATATATATATACACACACACACAATAAAAAATTTAAATATATTTTATATATATATATATATATATATATATATATATATATATATATATATATATATATATATATATATATATATATATATAAACATTTTTTAATATTATTTATAGAATTAAAAGTAATAAAAAATAAAAATAAATTATTTTAACTGTGCATCAATAATAAAAGAGACTCTCATAAATATTATTTACATTATTATTATTATTTAAACATTTTAATATTTGTTCATAAAAAGCAATACTACTTCTAAAATATAAAAGTATAGTAATATATAGTAAATTAAAATATTAACTGATAAATATATAACTTTATATTTATTAACTTTTTAGTGATATGGTTTTATAATAATATTTTAAAATTGTTTTCATTTTCATTTTGTTTTTCATTTCAGTTTTATTGCATTTTTGTCAATTTTGGCACTTAAACTGCCTATAATGTTAATCTATATTATAGTTATATATAAGTCTTAGTTTTAGTTATTTTTATAAATCAAATGAAATTAAAGGAAACATTTTATTTTATTTTATTTTTTTACATATGGTTTTTCTTAATTTATGTAATAGTTATATTAGTTGGAGTTGTTTTAGTATGTCAAATTAAATGAATTAAAAGTATAATAACCTTAAATTGCATAACATAAAATAAATGTTAGAAAATGTATGCTAAATAAGTGAAGTGATTTCTTTGAGATGTGCCATTGTTCAATGAAGTGGCGCGGTGTCTGTGTACAGCAACAGTTTTTAATTAAACTGGGCTTGTTCCTGTCATAGTGCTTCCTGCCAGTGAGTCTTGGCACAGCAGACGGCGTGATGTGTCACACACAGCTCACCAATGCATTACAGACCAGAGCTGTGCGTTCACACAGTCAAGAACAAAGAGGGATTCAAGAAAACCACCGTTTCAATGTCCTTCAGTCTCTCCTCGTAAAGGAGCACTGACCACTCGAGTGCAAGCTTGCAACAACACTCTAATATAGCAATTAAATTTCTTCTTTTAAGGCCAATTTTGTATTTAAATGACATATAAAGGCCTGTAGACATTATGGTTTAGATATGCATTGAGCTTTGGTGCTCATTTTGGAAAAACAGGTTTGAATCCAGCAAGCACAATATCCCAATCAGATTCCCCGCTCCAACACTTCTTGTCAATTCTGAAGAAACAAGCTGAATAAAGCCCAAGGAGTCTGACATCTCTCTCAGCACAGATCAGGGCCATGCGAGATGAGGAGTGTGCTGTGTTGGTGAAAGCATCCGTCACGAACTGTGAACGCAGACTGCTGCTGTTTTAATAAGCGCTGAGAGATTTGTACATGTCAGAGAGAGTCGAGTCTGTAGATCCTGACCCAGCTCAGGCTTCATTACACAGCGGCATCATAAATCCACGCTCGTGCTCTCCGTAACAATGCTAAATCACTGAACAAATCATCCCCACTGACTCAAATTGATTTCCCCTCTTTTATGTCTAGAGACCATTTTGAAAATCGAATCCACCTCGGCTGTCAAGGCAGCTCGATCATGTCTGTGCATGGCCTGTGCATCACGTTACACAACCATATACAGATTTAATATCATATACACCACTGTTACCACATCGACTGGAACATTCTTTAGATATTCAGAGATGCTTTTTTCATTCATATATTCAAACCTTAAGTAACAAACCTACTGTAAATGATAATAATAATAATACTGTTATAGGATATAAAATATATAATTTCTAATCTTGCAATTCTTTGCATATATATTCACACTTTATATTACATACAATATTACAGTACAAATAAATACATTTCATATGATATTGTAGGCTCTAAAATATATACAAATAATATAATTTCTAATATTGCAATTCTTTATAGATGTAGACATCCAGTTTTAAATAACAGCATAAAATATAAAATATTATATTAAATCATATTATATTATATACATCAAGATTTACATAAAATCATAAAATATTACATATAAATATACTACAGGCTCTAAAATGTATATAAAAATGATATAGTTTATAATATTGACAGCCACATTTATATACCATTATAAAAGACATGTAAATGTAAATATACTGTATATTATATATATTATATTCATATGCATCTACAAAAAACTAATTTCTAATATTCTAATTATGTTTGTATACATTGGCATCCATAATATATAACATCATAAAGCATTACAATGTAAATGTTATATTTATAAAAAACTGAATTTGCAAATCTTATATATATACATAGCTTCATAAAACATTAAAAAATACAATACAATTATATTATACTGTTATATTCTTTAATATTCTATATTATGTAAATATTATATTTATAAAAATATATATAATTTGCAATTCTGTCCATAAATAAACACCATCAAATACCTAATACAGTTATACACATTATATTATATTATATTATATTATATTATATTATATTATATTATATTATATTATATTATATTATATTATATTATATTATATTATAAAAATAATGAATAGTTTTTAATGATTTTTGTGGGTTGTATTATTGTATTTTACATGCTGTTTTTAGAGTTAATTAAAATAAAATAAAGAATAATAAATCACACAAATTTTATTTACACTAAAATTGTTATGAAGAATAACTGTCCTGTAATGAAGCTGCTTTGGGAAAGTACTACGTAACCATTTTTTTATTAAAATAAAAATCATGTTTTATGATTAACAACTAAACATCTTACAGATTCCAAAAGCGGAGTGTCATGAGACAGCGCTGCTACAACGAATGAGTGTGTAAGGGGTGTTTCTCTTGACACAAGCGTCCAGCTCTGTGTGTTACACTTGTCAACAGTAATAATCAGCTCTGTCTTCTCAGTTGAACATGGGACTGACAGTTTCACCAGGAACACACACCAATCCAATTAAACCCTAATTGAGTGTTGCAAGGTCCAGTGATTACAACAGCCTCTGAGTAATAGAAGGAGCGAGCGGCGAGACGACCTCAGAGATTAGGCACACGACCCCAGAGGTTTCAGGGTGTCTAAACGTAACCTGGAGGCCAATGAGGGTGAATCTGCTTTAGAGACCCTGACTGCTTTCTTCGGTCAGACTCCACAATTATTCAATGTCACACAGACGAGTACTTTCAGAAAACAGATGTTGTTCAGTTACGGATGGAAGGGGACTGAGAAGGATACTTACAGAGGTGTGTAAAAGTGGAAGTGTGTCCTCTGTTAGAAAGATGGGGTTGACACTCGAAAAGGGTCAGGAATGATTCAGGGTTGTTTTGTAGGAAAAACTATTTCACTTTCATTAGAAGTGTGCGATTTAACCTCAGGGTCTTGATCTGGATTATCTGCGTTCACACTGCCCATACGGTCTGAATCTGGATTAGCCAGGTCCACATTGTCCTTAAAAGAAAAAAAATGCTATATTATAAAATGCTATGTTATTTTGTATTGTGTATTGTATTTATGGAATCTTTGGTATGTCACCAAGATTTTTGAAAGAAAAATTTCATGCTGCGTTTATTTGTATAAAAATACATTAAAATGGTGAAATATTATTATAATTTTAAAGAACTCATTTTTATTGTAACATGTTGTAAAATGTATTTTATTCCTGTGATCAAAGCTGAATTTTCAGCATCATTACTCCAGTCTTGAGTGTCACATGATCCTGGTTTGCTGCTCATTTCTTCTTATTATCAATACTGAAAACAGTGCTGCTTTTGATCATGTAAAATGTAATGAGTACAAGTATCAATGACATGTCCGAAATTAAGTAAAACTATTACAAAATACAGTTTAAACTCACATGCCAAGTTCTTTGGGGTGTACACTTTGTATTAGTGTTGATTTCAGATGGTAAAAAAAAAAAAAAAAAAAACACATTTTAAGGATTTTTATATTTAATGGTGCAAAAATGTCATGCGGTGTAACCATCAAGTAAAAAGTAATAACTTTTTCCTTTGACTATGAATGCATGTGAGTGTACACATCTTAATTTATTTTTTTATAAATTATTAATTCATAAATATAATTACATTTTTTAAGAGTTGCACCACATGACATTGTACAACCTGAACTAACCATTATAAGCTCTATCAAAAAAAAAAATTCCCCAAGAAATAAAAGCATATGGCAAACTACTACTGATGGTTTTCTTTTCAAAAATGTGTTTTTTAATACGTTTTTTTTTCTTCATTAGAATATTAGCACAGTTTTACCACCCTGACTTTTTTTTTCCTTTATGCATGAACAAAAGAAGAAAAAACATTAAAATGAATTTAAATTCCGTAATTAAAAACATAGAAGATGTAAATTTTACATGTAATTTCGCTCCATGAGAGAAGATAAAGAAAAACAAATGTGGTGAGAAAGTTATGTTAATTAGGATCCAATTATAGCACTGCAGCTGGTTTGTACTGCATATAGCACATATATAAGTTGTGTTCAGTTGCTATAGTTTCTTGTCATATAGAGGTTACTGATTCCCACAGACAATTAAAGGCATTATAAAGCTTCATCCTATGGTATACACCTCCTGTTTCTGTGACATGCATGCAATGCATGTGTGCATTGGTGTGTACAGCAATAAAATAGAAATGTTTTTGTAAGGTTTGCATGCCATTACAGAACAATTTGCTCTTTTACTATGTGAATGCAGAGCAAAACATATCAGTTTCCCTTGATGTTTCGTATCAGTGAGTGATCAAAGGCCACTGCGCTGAACTTCAGCCAAGAGGTGTCCTACCTTACAACAGCACTTTCCTTGTGTCTTTTTTCTTCCGAAGTTCATACCAAGATATTGTGGCCACTGCAAAAAAAGGTCAAAGTCTGCAGAGACGGCATGCAGTGTTCATACAAAACACCATTCAAAACACTGAACATAAGGTTATTGCAAAGCTGTGACACATAGGAAACACGCGTGTGTGTGATACCCAAAACCCTCTTTGCTGAAGAAACTTGATTTCTGAATGCTCACTGCAAAAGGGTGTCAAGGAGGGACTGAACTTCTGGATTTCTTGAAATCAAGGTAAGGAGTCATTCATAATTAAATTTAATAGAATTGGATTAAATGGTTTTCATTTTAGTGACTTAGCTGTATTTTACTGGTATTTAATGCTAAAAGTAATGCTATTGGGAAATTTAAATAATATTAATAATAAAATAATAATAAACCTTCGTACTTTTCACAAAGAAAAAAAATGATAAAATCAGAAAATAAAGTAAATCGAGCATGATATAAAAAAGCCATTTAAATACACACATAGGCTATTTAACAGGCAAGCACGTTCAAAATATATCATAAACGTCAACAGAAAAGTTGCATAAATGTCTTGTGTATGAATGCACCAAAGATGCACGGTACGATTGATCGGTTCACACAATCATCCATAATTGTTCATTAAATGTCAGGTGAATCAACGTGCGCGCGCGCCACGCGCGTGCGTGTGTCAGGCGGGCATTTTTATCTGAAGTCAGGAGCTGGTGAGTTATGAAAATAATTTGCGTTTCACACGTGGCATTAAAAAAACAACTGATAAAACGGCGTAGTGAATTCATAAAAATACGTTACTGATGCTAAGTAACGTTAGCGAACCAACGTCACGCACTTGTTAATAAACAAAAGCAAATTAACAGACTGGAGTGTAACAAACCCCTTGCACCTGTCATGAGCCTCGAGGAGAACTAGTTAGTTTAACTGTTTCACACAAACACACACTGAACAAACCTCTTAATACTTCGACGTCTGGACTCACGTGCTACACACGATGATTGAGTGTTACTTACACACATAACATGTTGAGAAAATCCCATAGACGCTGAAATGAGGAATCTGAGCTACAACTCCAAACTTTGGGGTGAGCATTTTTTTTGGCGCTTAACCCACCAACACACCTTAGAAACTGCTTAGCAACATGCTAAAAGTCTCTGAGAAAACCTTAGCAAGACCCTCACTGTGGCGCCGACTAGTTTAGTGTTTTTACACAGAACAAAACGACATATATTATTTTTTTATCTTTATTTATTTATACCACACATATTTTGTACAGAATGTAACACATTTTAATGTGATTTAACAATAGTCAACTCAAAAGTTACTGAAATTTGCTGTAAAGTAGGCTATTTCACTTTAAATGAGTATTCACTTCTATGCTGGTTAAGTTGGATATAGCAACATTATATAGATAGTTTGTATTTAGCAAGGATAAACTATATAGTAATAGCAGGAATAAAAACTGTTTTAGTGAATATAGGCCTACTGTGTATATGCAAATAATTGCATATTTTCAGCTTGCTTGACAATAACTGATGTAATATCACTTTATACCACTTTATTTATGCTAAAACTGCCTAGCGATAGCAACTAGCAAATAAGTAGAATTACTGTACTTCTCAACTGCTAAAAAAAGTATGTTATATAGTATGAATGTAATCCGGAGGTACTACATTAGTCTTGTTGCTGTTAATATTATTATAATATTATGTGACTTACCATCCTGGAATATGTGAGCGATGATTCTGTTCAGATGTGCCATTTTCAGATGTGCCATGTAGCTGTAGGAGGAATATTACACAGATCAAGCTTTTTCATGTGTCAGCCTGACTCATTTTGGAAATAAATAGAGCCGTGAGGTGGTTCATGTCTCAGTGAATGGAGCACTGTACCTTTTTGGGGGGGGCGCGGGGGGTGGTGGCTGCATTGGGAAATAAGATGACTATGACTACTCAGACTGGTACAAAAATGCATTGCCCACCAAACCTCCTATTGAGTAAGTACTTTTAATTTGTCTTATGAATGTTTCTTTATGGTGCATTTAAATATTCAATCAAAACTTTGTTGTGTTTTGTTATAAGTGCGAAAAATGAATGAAAAACAAAAAAACGCTTTTTGTAATACAGTTTGCATCATAATTTTATATGTAAAAGATATAAATTCTAACATGCCAAAAATAATAATACATATTAAAAACAGATTAAGTGTTTATATATATATATTTATATATATTTCAAATCAAACCCTAGAATTTAGTTTTTATAATTAGCGAATTTTATAGCTAATATATATATGTAAATGTTTAAGCTTATAATACACACATCTATCTATCTATCTATCTATCTATCTATCTATCTATCTATCTATCTATCTATCTATCTATCTATCTATCTATCTATCTATCTATCTATCTCTCTGTCTCTCTGTCTATCTATCTATCTATATATATATGTATATGTATGTGTGTGTGTGTGTGTGTGTGTGTGTGTGTGTGTGTAGTAACGTAAAAAAGAAATTACACATTTTAAAATATAATTATTTATAAATAATTGTGTATTAATATATAATTTTGTATTTATATTATTGCAATTTACAGTATATAAAAAATACATGATAGATAAATGCATTCATTTTCAGTTTTCATCATTCATTTCTCATGTACTTTATCTTTATTAACTTCAACTGCATCTCTTCTCCATGTACAGCTAGAAATTCATCGTCAGCTAATGCAATGGCAGCCTCGGTTGTCACCTGACCTTCTTTATCCTCCACTAAAAGCTTCACTGTCAGTGGCACGGCACAACAGAGACTGTTTTCTTGGTAAATGGTGACTGGAGGTCGTCCCCAGAGCTCTTGAGTGATGGTGGCTCATATGAAGTCATTACAGTGAGCATCTATCATGGGCTGTGTGCTCAATGGTGTTGCCTTCTTAATCAGTTTCATCCTTGACAAGAGCTCCTGTGGACACTGACAGGATCCCATTTAGGTTTAACCGTGCTCGAATGAATCTACGCCGTTTCAAAGGCTGTCCACAATGGTGGTCCATGATGCTGACGGGACTCTCAGTGTAATTCGGTTGGGGTCGTTTGTTACGCCAGCACCAGTCCAGTATGAAACGCTGTGAATGTAGCTGTAGGAGGGATATTACACAGATCAAGCTTCTTCATGTGTCAGCCTGACTCATTTTGGAAATAAATAGAGCCGTGAGATGGTTCATGCGAATGGTCCACTGTATCTTTTTTTTGGGGGGGGCTGCATTGGGTTCTTTGAGATAGGAGAGGATAAGATAATCAAAGTTCAGAAATTTGTTAGCCTTATATCTCTCAGGTAGATCCAGATAGGTTTCATAATTCATTGTCAAAATTATTTGGAAATTGGATGCATCAGAACCAACCGTTGACCTTCTCCGAAACCAGATATAAGCAAACTTTCAGGCACATTTTTTTTTTATGATGTAAACAAAGCATTCTTTGTTCTGCGGCCTTTGTTTGTAAATCCTGCTTTGCTTTTGTCTCCACGAATGTGGTTTGAGAAGGTTTGCCCTTTCTCAAGTTCTCGATCATTGTTATAAATGGATTTTTGGAGCTTTTCTTAACCGTCTTTGATTATAATCCCAGCATAATGAGGGCAACAGTGCAGCTGAAGCTTGCTAAAACCTCCAAGTTCCCTCCTACTGAAGAAGGGGCGTGGTCATTTTAATGGGTGTGGCAACACTCCTTAAAGGAACAGTTCACAAAAAAAATAAAAAATAAATCTGAAAACGTACTCACCTTCAGGCGATTCAAGATGTAGAGTTTATTTCTGAATTCGAACAGATTTGGAGAAATTTAGCACTGCAACATTTATTCACCAGTGAATGGGTGCCGTCAGAATGAGAGTCCAAACAGCTGATAAAATCATCACAATAATCCACAAGTTATCCACACCACTCCAGTCCATCAATTGATGTTTTGTCTAGTGAAAACCAGTGTTCGTAAGAACAACTTGGCAAGTTGGCCAGTGTTTCGAGTGATTTTTAGTCTAATCTACAAAAATGACAACACGGTAGGTTTAGGCATCTTAAAAAACACCTTAGGTTAAAAACTAGTGCTGTCAATAATTTATCGCTATTAATAAAAGTTGCTTTGTTTACATAATTTATGTGTGTATACTGTATATATTTATTATGGATATATAAATACAAACGCATGCATGTAAGAAAAATATGTTGTTTATATATTAAAGATATACATAATATGAAATATAATAATATGAATATAAACATGTTAATACTTTTAAAATATGTACTGTATGTGTGTGTATTTATATATAAATAATAAATATATATAAATATACAAAATGTAAACAAAAACGTTTATTTTGGATGCGATTGATCACGATTAATCATTTGACAGCACTAATACAAATATCTGAGACTGTGTTAGAATATCAGTTTGAAAACCTCATTGTTTATCTTTTGTAGATAATATTCTGCAGTCATGACAAAATAAAAGCACTTCAGAAAGTGTAACCTGTACTGCGTCTGATTTGATTCCTCATGTGTGTGTCAATACAAGTGTGTGGTTCAGGGAAATGATTTCCTTATACCTCACGCTTTGAGTCAGCATTGGGAATCTCCACCTGATAACTGGAAAAACGCTCTCCCACATGAATTTCCCTGTTATCATGGTGGAATATGTCAGCATTCGGCCCCCACACAGTTCCAGTCTGTTTTATAAGTCCAGTTCACACCCCCTCTTTCTCACTCTCCATTGCTTCTCTCTCTCTCTCCTGGTTTCCAGTGAGTTGGTAATCCTCCATCTGAAAAAGAGATCCAAGCTGAAGCAAAGAAGTTTTGGGTTGGCATGCTTCAGAAAGGGAGCTGTCACATTGCTCCTCACAGCTCTCAGTCACAGTGGTAACGGCACCTGAACAAGGGGCGAGAGAGGAGGAGAGAAGAAGACTTTAGGGACAAGAACTGAACAATTAGGGCATTTGCGTCTCTCAGGAGCTGCTGTCTAAGTTATTGGAGCTCATTGAAACTTCTGTTTCATCTGTAGGTTGGCACCATGAGTGCTGAAACTGTGAAAGATGACTATGACTACTCAGACTGGTACGAAAATGCATTGCCCACCAAACCTCCTGTTGAGTAAGTACTTTTAATTTGTCTTATGAATGTTTCTTTATGGTGCATTTAAAAATTAAATCAAAACTTTGTTGTGTTTTGTTATAAGTGGGAAAAAATTAGTTAAAAAAATTGCTTTTTTTACATAGTTTGCATCATAATTTTATATGTAAAAGGTATAAATTCTATAACATGACAAAAAATATTAACAAATTTTTTAAAAAAAGTGTTTATATATATATTTATATATATTTCAAATCAAACCCTAGAATTTAGTTTTTATAATTTGCAAATTGTATAGTTTATATATATATATATATATATATATATATATATATATATATATATATATATATATAATATATATAATATTAGTAATGTAAAAAAGAAATTACACATTTTAAAATATATAATTGTTATTTATAAATAATTGTGTATTTATAATTTTGTATTTATATTATTGCAATTTACAGTATATTTAAAAAATAGATGATAAATAAATGCATTCATGGGTTCTCTGGGTTTAGATATTAACTTCTGTGATTTCAGCTAGATAACATGGTTAAGGTCATCAGATATTGATTAGATATCATCTTTATTGCTGCTCATCATATAGTCTGTTGTCATCTCATAATGCACTACCCAGAACATTTATATGGTTCCAAGTCTACAGGTGTGCAAACATTTCTGATCATATTTCTGCTGAAAGTGATATGCACATCCATCACTGCTATTCATGTAGAGATTTTCTGACTTTGATCTCATCTTTGATTCTTCTCGCATATACAAGAGACTTTTCGGCTGGGTTTTAGGTAACAAGACACCAAACTGTGAATCTAGAGTTTCTTGAGTGCGTCACACGTTAGCCTCGTCCGAGACTTACTCAAACCAAACACAATCCGGATCTTTTCATTCATCTCAGAGTTTCTTTTAGCATGGACTTTAGTAGTCGTAAGTCCATGCCAACATTTTCAGTTAACTCCAAAGCGTTACACGTCAGTCACATTACTTACAACAATGGGTTTAAATGAATAATCTTCACTTGAAGAGGTTCAGTAGAAGTGCTCTTGTTAGTAATGGTCTATTGCTTGGGAACGGAGGCGAGGAAGGGAGCGTGTGCAGGCTGAGTAACCGGCCTGGATCTCACCAGCTTATGATAAATACTCTGTGTTTGTGAAATTTTCAGAGTTATCCCACCATGTGACCCCACAGCTGACGAAGGCCTCTTCCACATATGCATTGCTGCAATATCTGTGAGTTCCCTTCAGATGAGACATACTGGTTTCTTTATATGTTTTCTTATTTTTTAAAGTCAGTACCATGATATGTATCAAAGTAATAATGATAGACCAAAATGCAATGGCAGGGACGATTAAGCAGACAATATTGTGATATTTTAAGATGCATCTATATGTCAAAATCTAGAAATAACCTTATAATAAACTATTCATGTTTTCCTATTTTTCTGAATCTTGAGTAAATAATTTGTAAAAAGTCCTAATTTTGGATTATTAAATGAATAAATAAATATTTTATATATTTATTAATTTGTTCATTCATTCAATTCATTTTAATTTTATGTGGAAAAATCCCATAGCAAGATCTACAGAACACATTCTCCAGTGTTAGTTTAATATCATTGATATACTATACGTTTTTATTCATATTTTGATTGTTTTTATTTTTACAGTTTCTGTTTTCATTATAACTATAATATGTTTTAAAGTTTTTTTTATTGTATATTTTTTATACATGTTTATGTATGTAATTGACTTGACAACTTGCTGAAATTTCTTTTTTTCATTTATATTTATTTTAAGATTAAAAAAAAAAAAGATTTTATGGTTTTAGTTAACGATAATAACCATTGCAAAAATAATATTTCCACCAGATATCATGGTACTCTCGTAGTAATTTTGTCTAAAAAATGTGAAGAACATTTCAAACCTGTTCATATTATTTGTTGTCACTCATCTTCCCACTGAGCTCCTGGCCCTTTGATATTTACACAAAAAGACAGATGCTAATTGACTAAGATGGACCCATGTGGACTCAGAGGTCACCTTTGGCCATGCCGCTTCCTAAAAGTGTTACAGGTCACTGCAGGTCACTGATCCCAGGCCTGTGCTCTCTGATAGTGCACTTACTCACACCAGAAACAGAGGCAGCGTCTGCGGAAATGGGTTCTGCCCTTGTTTCACATGGGTCTGTGAACCCAGAAGCTGTGGTGCAGAAGGGGTTAATAAAGGGTCAATGTCCCAGCTGCACCGGCCTCTGGTGGGCCTTCAGAGGATGTTAAACTGACAAATTGACCTCTCTTTATGTCCAAAGCTGGTGGTCATGCTGATTCTCGCCATCCTGGCCAGACGACAGAAGCTGGGTGACAATCAAAGGGGACTCACAGGTTTACTCAGGTCAGTTTGACATCACCCAGAACCACATGCTAAAATCACTCTCAGACCATTTTAGCCACTATGTAGCAGCTCCTTGGCCAGTTTCAGTTTGCATGTGCAAAAGTTTTCTGTTCTGTTCTTCAGCCCAGTCAATTTTTTAGACCACACACAACACAAGGGTCTTGCTGTAGCCGTGTATGGCGTCCTCCTCTGCAAACTGGTTGGAATGGTCCTCAGTCACCATCCTCTCCCCTTCACTAAAGATGTCAACAACAAAGGTATGGTGACAAGACTTCTTGCTTGGTGGAGTGGCGAAATGCATTTATAGTGTGATTATGGCAGTATTTATTCAGTTTTTATGCTTGATTTTATGATGTGGGCTAGTGGTAGAGGGCTCTATCATACACTCACAGTGTTTTTTTTTTTTCTTTTTCAAGTTTCAGCCTGACACATTAATAATTTGTGCGCTCATGGGCGTGCTGATCAGGAAACAAGGTGTGTTCAGGCGCTTTGTAGGCGAGTTGCTATTGTGTTTGCGCTATTGACGCAACTTAAACTTGGTCTAAAGTCAATGACATGGTATTTTTATTAATTATTTGTTTAACTATGGAAAGTGTTGCACAATTTTGATTGTATTTATATTAATACCATGGTTAATTTTGGTAAGTAATATGCATCTATAAGGCGGATGCACAATTCATGTATGCTATGTGCATTACACACACAGTGAATCCCAGCAGCACACAAACATGCCAAATAATAAAAATGAAGGGATTACAATGGGGGAATGGGAGATGAGACTGGTTTATTGCATGTTACGTCCAAAACACACTCATTACTCATTAAGAGAATTGGTACAACCATTTTGAACCATGCGTCTGGCCCACCGACCATTTTTTTCCCTTATTAAACTAGCAAAAGTGGATTCAGACATGCCCTAAGTGCACCTGCACCCTAAGATTTAGGACTAGCGAAAGGAAGGTTGTTGGTTCGATTCCTACGAGGAATTAATTTTGAATCGCCACCTATGTGCACTTAAACCAATTTGGTCTGAACCAATAATGTTATGAAGATTTAAATTCTTTATAGATTCAGAAAAAATCATTCTTTTCTATCATAATGTAAATCAAAGACTTTCGGGCCACCAAAGAGTTTGGGAAATTCAGTGTGTTGGAGGGGTATAGTGGCTCACCCTTCACTGGTGCTATCAAATGAACACTCTCTCTGTTCACCAGATGGCAGCTATCCAAACTAGGCTCAGTTCACACAAGAGGATCAAAAGTAGCACCCTACCTGATCCTTTTTTTTTTCCTTTTCTCTGAACTGCTAGTCCTTCTTAGTTGGGTTTTGTAATTGGATTATCGCCTGCATTTTTTATTCTTTAGCAAACAGGGCCTCAGACAAGGCTTTGTTTGTGTTATGTAAATGTTTGCTGCTTTAATAAGTGAATTTGGACTCCGACTTAATAAGTCAGTGTTAGTTAGTGTGGATGGCCCACTATTGTTATTTCCCCATTCTTGATAATATGAAATTCTTTTGCTGTTTTCATAGTTTAAAAATAATTTGATCAAGCAGCATGTAGTCATTTTAGTCTAATTAACTTACAGTACACTTCAGGGACAATCCTGTAACTCTGCATTCAAAGGTGCACCTAAAAATGATCAGCATTTATTCACTCTCTGGTCATTCAGAAACAGATTTTTTCATTCGTTGAACACAAAAGAATGGAATGCAAAAGACTTCTTCTTGAACAGTTAGGAGGAGAAAGATAATTGCTTTGAGTGGTTTGTTTACTGGTCAACAGCCATTTTTTGAGACTATCAAAATCTTAACCCCCATTCACTGCCATTATAAAGTTTTGAAGAGCCAGTGCATTGTATAACTCTGATTGTATTGGAAGAAAGTCATATACACCTAGGATGGTTTGAGTAAATCATTCAGGGTGATTTTAATTTTAAGGTGAACTATCCCTTTAAACACGTAATTGTTTTGATGAATATTTGTATAGCTATTCAAAATTTTGAACCGTTATTGGTTCTTTAAAATCTGCCCCTCTGATAAATGCCATCATTTGCTAGAATACTCTAAAGAATAAAGAGATAAAATAACAGCAAAAAAAATATATTGTTAATAAAATGTTACAATGGCTTTTAGATTTTTATAGTATAACTTTATTTAGTTACAGAAATAGAAAAAATAATAATCAGTTCATCTTGAGCATAAAAAAGTGTCACTTATCAGTCTTCGAAAAAAAAGTCAATATTCCAATTATTCTGAAGCCATTGAATAGATTTGTATGAGAAACAGGCCCAAATTTAAGTCAGTTTACAACTTCAGGGGGAAGTTGTGGCCTAATGGTTAGAGAGTTTGACTCCTAACCCTAAGGTTGTGGGTTCAAGTCTCGGGATGGTGATACCACGACTGAGGTGCCCTTGAGCAAGGCACCGAACCCCCAACTGCTCCCCAGGCGCCGCAGCATAAATGGCTGCCCACTGTGTGTGTGTGTGTGTGTGTGTGCGTGCGCACTTTGGATGGGTTAAATGCAGAGCACAAATTCTGAGTATAGCTCACCATACTTGGCTGAATGTCACGTCACTTCACTGGACTATATTTTATGTCTGTAGAGTTCTGGCTGATCCTGGCGCTGTTGTACTACCCCGCGTTGTACTATCCTCTTCTGGCCTGCGGTACGCTGCATAACAAGGTGGGTTACGTCTTGGGCAGCCTGCTGTCGTGGACACACTTTGGAGTTCTGGTCTGGCAGAAAGTGGACTGTCCCAAAACACCACAGGTACGACTTACAGTACTGAAACATCACCTGTAGAGTACAAGCATAGTTTATGCGCTCTAAATTTCATGATTGATTTGCACTAAAAAATGTGTGGGTAATATAGCCAGATAAAGCACTGCACTGTTGTTTGACATTGATTTGTCTGTTTTTGTCCTTGTCTGCAGATTTATAAGTACTATGTGCTGTTGAGCAGTCTTCCTCAGATCGCTTGTCTGGCTTTTCTTAGTTTCCAGTATCCACTGCTTCTGTTCAAAGGCTTGCAGAACACAGAGACGAGCAACGCCTCTGAGGTCCGTCTAAAATATCTATTAAAACATTAAACCATTAGGAATACTTGGTTGTGTTTTAAACTAGATTTTTTAAATATTAGTCCTTTATCATGGACACTCTTATTGATCAATCTGTATTTAACATTGTTTTTCCTGCTGTACTTCATGCGACCCTGTTGCAACAGACCTGTGACCCATTTTGGGGTCACGACCCGCCAGTTAAGCACCGCTGTGTTAATTCATAATGAAGGGACTTAGCAGCATGGAAAGGCAAGAGGGGAGTTTGTAAACTCGCACCTGCATTCCTGAGCTCTAATCATTGTAAGCAGCTCAGTGGGACGGGTTTATGTTTGACTCGCAGGGCACTTTACACAAACAGAGTGTTGTTTTCTCATAAGAAACGCACAATAGCAGTGTTATTCAGCTTTAATCGTATGTTCGGATGAAATAAGAGAGGAGCAATCCATTCATAAGATCTAGATCAAAGTTTTTATTTTTGAGATATGTCATTTAAAGATTCAGATCAGCATGAACGGAATGAATGTTACTATCTAAAGATTTGTTTTTCTTGCAGGACCTCAGTAGCAGTTATTACAGAGATTATGTGAAAGAGATTCTCAAGAAGAAAAAGCCCACCAAAATCAGGTGATGCACATTCACATGGACAATATTATTTATTAACCCAAAGAAGCTAAAAAACAGCAGATGTTATGTTAGTAACCCATAACAAGAATTCCACAGTGAGCTTCAAACCCCATATAATGCATAAAAATACTATAAATACTAAATAAATACTATACATAAAAATACTAAACACATTACAGGCCATATTTTGTCGCATATTAAAATTCTTGGCATTCTGCAATGTGAACTAATCTTGTAAAAAACAAAAATGTGGCTAAATAAGTGGATTTTAATTGCAGTGAAGGCAAGGAAAGATGAGGTATTTTCTATTGTAGCATCAGTCCACTGTACAACAGCCAGTCAGATGGGATACTGTCCATAGACTACTTCCTTCCTCATTTCCATTGACCGGTGGTGAATCACACCGACTGTAAATTGACTTATGCAAAGACTGGTAGATAGAGATCCACTGCTGGAGTCTGAATGCCATTCAGTTTGTCTGTACTGTACAGATGCTGATCTCCTTCATGCAAAAATATTCTGAGCGTCTGAAATGTCATTGATTATAGTCCCGTGAGTAATGTGAGGAAATGTTTCCTGTTGCGTGGAAACTCCTTGATGTTGGTATGATACAGTCTACATAGGAACGCAGTGTAATGAAGGGAAATATCCATTGATAAGACTGGCAATTATGTAGGAAGGTATATGGAATAAGGAATATTCAAGAGGCCATGAGGTTGCAGGTTTAGACTGGTTGTCTAAAGGTTGTAGGTTCGAATCCCATTAAAAGCCATTGTGTGAAGGATGACTGAAGCTGTAATAAAAATCTATTATTTGTCTAACTGTGCATTTGAAAGAATATGAAGGGTTGTTATTTTTAAAATTATATTAAATTGTATTTTTTTTTTTTTTGTTGTTGTTGTTGTTTTTGACACTTGCATTTGCAGTTCCAGCGCATCAAAACCCAAACTGTTTGAAAGGCTCAGGGATGCTGCCAAGTCGTACATCTACACACCAGAGGATGGTAAAATAAAATAAATTAAAATGTCAAAAATATATACAGTTGAGGTCAAAAGTTTACCCTCCCATGCCCCCCTCCAGAATGTGCTAAATTTTATTTTACCAAAATAAGAGGGATCATACAAAATGCATGTTATTGTTTATTTAGTACTGATCTGAATAAGATTTCACATAAAAGATGTTTACATATATTCCACAAGGAGAATAATAGTTGAAATTATAAAAAAAGAATATGAAGAATATGCATTTGAAAGAATATTAAGGTTATTACGTCCCCTTGATTCTTAATACTGTGTTGTTAGCTGAATGATCAGATTTTTTTGTTGAGTGATAGTTGTTCATGAGTCCCTTGTTTGTTCTGAACAGTTAAACTGCCTGCTGTAATTCAGAAGTAATTCAGAAATATCCCTAAAGTCCCGCAATTTCTTTGGTTTTCCAGCATTTTTTTTTCACCCTTTCCAACAATGACTATGATTTTGAGAGCCGTCTTTTCACACCGAGGACCACTGAGGGACTCCTACACACCTATCACAGAAGGTGCAATCGCTCGCTGATGCTCCAGAAGGAAAAAACATGCATTAAGAGCCGGGGTGTGAAAACATTTTGAATTTGAAGATCAGGGTAAATTTTACTTAATTTGTCTTCTGGGAAACATGTAACTATCTTCGGTAGCTTCTGAAAAGCAGCACTAAATGAAAAAAGAAGAATATACACATAATTTTTTTTTTCAAAGGTTTTCTCTTAATGCATGGTTTTTCCTTCTGGAGCATCAGCGAGTGTTTGAACCTTCTGTATTAGATGTGTATGAGTCCATCAGCTGTCCTCAATATGAAAAGATGGATCTCAAAATCATACAGTCATTGTTGGAAAGGGTTCAAAAAACCAAAGAATTTGTGGGACCTAAGGGATTTTTCTGAAGAACAGCAGGCAGTTTAACTGTTCAGAACAAACAAGGGACTCATGAACAACTACTCTGTATTATTTTGGTAAAATAGTTAACATTTTGCATATTCTGAAAGGAGGGGGGGGGGGGTGTAAACTTTTGTCCTCAACTGTATATACTACCATCCCAATTTTTGGTATCAGTAAGATTTATTTTTCTTTTCTTTTCTTTTTTCCTTCTTTTTTCAGCAACTGTCGATGCATTTAAATGATGGAAAGTTACAGTGAAGACATTTTATGCTTTAAAAGTTGTAAAAGCTGTCCTTTTAAAACATTCTATTTATCAAAGATAATTGAAAAAAATGGATAAATATAATAAAAATTGTTATTGATAATTATAAATGTTTCGTGACTAGCAAATCAGTATATTAGAGGGATTTCTGAAGGATCATGTGTATGAAGACTGGAGTAATGTTTTGCATCACAGGAATAAATTACATTTTACAATATGTTCACTTAGAAAACAAATTATATATATATATATATATATTAATAATACTTCACATTTTTACTGTATTTTTGATCAAATAAACGCAGACTTGGTGAGCAGAAGAGACTTACCAACCCCGAACTTTTAGAAAGCACTGTTTGTATTTATTTATTGTAATTTAATTTCTTTTCCATTAGTTTTTAGGTTCCCTTTGAAACTGGCGATCTCTGTGGTTGTGGCATTCATTGCGGTTTATCAGGTAAACTCTTCAAAAAAGAAGAGCCATTTTTAGAGTTATTTCTGTCTAAAAGTATTAATTCCCGTGCTTTTGTTAAATTTAATGTAGCATTTCAAGGCATCCTCTATTCTTGTGAATGTCTTAGATGGCGCTCTTACTGGTCTCGGGCGTGCTGCCCACCCTACACATCGTCCGCAGAGGAGTAGACGAAAACATCGCCTTCCTGTTGGCCGGGTTCAATATCATCCTGTCAGATGACCGTCAGGAGGTGGTCAGGATTGTCATCTACTATCTGTGGTGTGTGGAAAGTGAGTCAGTTGTCATTCTCGTACTTCTCTTACTTAGGACTTGGATGTGATTTGATCTCTCTCACAAATGGACCACTATTACACTATGTATATCTTGATTTACATTAGTTGGAAAGCCTATTTGCCATTTTGGATGAGGATGTTTTAATATGTATATGTATGTAAATAGATAAATGCAACTTAAGTGTGCTCTTACATTGCTATGTTTTTAACACATTTCAGTAAACTCAGGAAGTGCACATTATAATAATTAAAAGTTTTACTTTAAAAAACTTTTTAAAAGATTTGAATCATTTTTTATACTTTTGTCATACTTTAAAGTACACTGTTTTGATGTGTTGGTTGACTAACATAACTAAAGTAAATATATTTTAAATGTACTAAATTGTATTAAATTGCAACCTCATCACTACCAATGTATAATTATAATTAAATACACAATTATAATAATTATATTTTATGTCAAATCTCATTTATAATTAATAATTATATTTAAATATATGACTAACAAGCTGTTGTCTTTTTCTATTAAAAAAAACACACAGTTTACTATAAATGTTAATTTAGCTGTAATTTAGTAATTAGTAATTAAGCACTACTTGAAAATTTTTACAACATTAGAACTTAAAAATATAGTATATATATGAAGATGCGCCAATAAACGCTGAAAATGAAGTGGATTTGCGCATCTTCTCTATTAACAACGGCTCTGTGTAATAACAGCTGCTCTATGAGAAATCACGCACCTGATGGAATTAACCGCTGATTAAATAACCGGCTGACGAGATGCGCATAACGATCGGACGATCGTGATCGGAGCACCCCTAATATATATTGAAAATATTTTTTTTTCCATGCATTTATTCAAATTGTCTTATTTTTAGTCCTGTCAAATGATTAATCGCATCCAAAATAAAAGTTTTTATTTACATAATATATCTGTGTGTACTGTGTATATTTATTATGTGTATATAAATACACACACATACAGGATGTGTTTTGAAAATATTTACATGAACCTGTATATATTTATATTACAGATAAATATATTTAATATATAAAGATAACATTTTTCTTAAATATTTACATGTGTATTTATATAGACATAATAAATATACACAGCACACACACATATATAATATAAACAAAATGTTTATTTTCAATGCGATTTAATCGCGATTAATCGTTTGACAGCACTTCTTATTATTCAGTAAATATAAGACAAACCGATTAATTTTAATAATTTTTTAAGCCGTTACACTGAACTCTGTTGATTCTCCTCCATAATCAGATTATATGTGGACCTGAATTTATTAGGTGGTATTCACATAAACGACACTTAAACCATTTCGTTATAAAGTAATTACAGTGAGACAGTAATTTGGATCAGTGCAGTTGGTCAGCGTAGCTTTAATGATGATCTCTTATAAGCTAATGTATGCCAGCACAGCCATGCAAATGTGAGCTTGCATTGATCCAGACTGCAGGAGGTTTGCATGCATCACACACACACATCCACTTTCTGTACCTGGAGTGGGAAAGAGTGCTGAGGCTGTGAGCGTGTGTTTGTGGCTCATGTGATTGTGTTGTGTTTCAGTTTGCTATCTGTCAGCGGTGACCCTGTCCTGTCTGCTCAACCTGCTCATGCTCATGAGGTCCATGGTCCTGCACAGGTGACCCTAACTAACACACATTCAGTGCTCTTCAGCTGCTACACTACCGTCACATGACCACAGAAACGCAGATGTCACCTTTAGATAGTGCTGACAAACGATTAATCGCATCTGAAATAAAAGTTTTTGTTTGCATGATATATGTATGTGTACTGTGTGCATTTATTATGTATGGTTTGTACAGCCATACAGGTTTGGACAGCTTTTTTCCCTTAATGCAAAACTGCATTTTGTATTTACTTGCATTAACTCTGTGTAATATTTAAATTTGTTTGATGATCTGAATCTTTTAAATGTGACATAAGCAAAAAACTTTAAAAATTTTGGAAGGGGGCAAAAGCCTTCTCGTGCCACTGTATAACTAAAACTGAACACAAAATTATTTAAGACCTCTTACTAATAACTTTATCATAACTGACTAGCTGGAGGTGACACAGGAAAAATCATTTACTAGGCTAATGAGAACGAGGTAATTACAGTCAGGAATAGCATATTAAAAATAATCACTTTTCAAATTGAGTTTTTAAATGTCATTAATGGCAGTCTGACTCTGTGACCTGCAATTTCATCTGTTACTTCTTCAAAAAAAGAAACGCCCTCATTACCTATATTTCCGCAGTGCTGTGTGTGTGTGTGTGTGTGTGTGTGTGTGTGTGTGTGTGTGTGTGTGTGTGTGTGTGTGTTAGTGCACTGAAGGCTGTGTCTGTGTTCACTCAGGTCTAATCTGAAGGCACTGTACAGAGGAGACGTCTTCACTGTGTATAACTGCCACAGGAGCATCCGACCGTCCCGGCCCGCGCTGGTCTGCTGGATGGGCTTCACCAGCTATCAGGCCGCCTTCATCTGTCTCGGTGAGAGCACGCTTCTGCTCTTCTGTTCCACAAGCCCCTCGTTCTCACGGCACAACGCTCTTCACTCTAGTGTAAAAGTGTGAGAAAGACCATCGGAAACATTTTTGCCTGGATTTGTGTACTGGAACAAACTAAATCTGAACTGATGAACAGTTTTTATAAACAATTAATGAAACAATTAAGTTTTTATTAAATGTAGCGGAGAACATTTCTGGATCATTGTGGATATTTTTCTTCTTATGAACTTTTCTCTCCACACGTGGATTAGTACATTAGCACACAATAGAAATCCATCATAGATGGAGATTATTGTTGTGATTTTAAAAAAAAATCTTTAGAATAATGTGCATTTATGGACATTTATTAAAAAAGCAAAAAGGATGGAGTTTGTTAAAAAAAAGATACAAATAATGTATATATATTTAGTGTGTGTATTTGGTTATTTATTTTTTATATTTATTCAAATATGTATTTATTTGATAATGCTTTTGTTGTTCAGTTATGTTTATTTATATACTAAAATATATTATTATATTATAATGATATCATTTAAATATATTATAAAATATATCAAAATGTATTATTATAATTTACAATCAACAGAAAGTTATTATATTTAGATTTAAAAAACTACTACTACTAATAATAATAATAATAAATAAGGCAGTGTTTGTGCAGTTTTTAGTGAAAATATTGAATTTATATATGAATTTATATAATTATATATGAATTATATATATAATTTATATTAATTATATATGAATTTATATATATATATATATATATATACACACACACACACATTAATCATTATAACTATATGAAAAATATTTTTATAGTTAGCACTTTACAGGCTATAAAAAACTATTTAAAAAATAGAACATTATTTACAGAGTGCTTTTTACATTTAAATACTTAATCTTATATTTATAATTTTATTAATATCTTTTTCAATTAATTATTATTCATTTTTTATGACAATTTAATAATATGAAATAATATAACATTAATATGAAGTAATATCATATTATTTACATATAATATAACATGAATATGAAACATAAAATATTATTTTCAGTTTTTGTCAAGTGGCTATGAGCATGTTTGATTAGTCCTGCATGTGTTGTGATTGTGTCTGTGTCCAGGTATGGTGATCCAGACTCTGGTGTTCTTCATCTGCATTCTGTTCGCTGTCTTCCTCATCATCATCCCCGTCCTGTATGGCACCAATCTCATGCTGTTCCACATTATCGGCAGGATGTGGTGAGTGGCTTGGCTCTCCTCACTTTCTCTGTGACCCCGTGAGCCACGAATCTCAGCTATATCCTCCTATCAGTCCTCTCTCCTCATGAGCCGTGAAGTGCCTCTTAAGATGCTTCTCACTCTCATGTTCTCTTCTGAAGGCCCTTCTGGCTGATGCTGTTCGTGGCTGTGCTGGTCCAGCATCTGACCTCCAGGTTCTTGTTCGTTAAGAAGGACGCAGGAACAAAAGATCTGAACAACAGGTGCCAGTTATACATAATATTACGAACTGTAACTTTTAATGTTGGTGTACATTCAGCATCTGGTATAGGCCATGAAAGATTGGCCAACAATAAACACCTGTCTTCTTTCTCTACATTGTTATTAAACTTTTGAAGCAGTTCTTCAGAATTTCATATTAGAAGGCTTTTCTGATATTAATTATTTTATTTTTGCAACACCGTTCTGTCTGTCTATCTCTCTCTCTGTCTGTCTGTCATCTCTCAGTCTTTTTGTCTGTCTGTAAGGGCTGCACGATAAGTCGCATGTGATAATTAATGCACATCTTGTCAGTAAAGCCGGTTCTGTAACCAGCGGTGAATCTCTACACATGCCTGATTTCACATGAAGGAGTATTAACTACACAGAGCCGTTGTTCACAGACAAGCTGTGCCAAACCACAATCATATTTTACAGTTTTTCTCAGTCGCTTTGGTGCATTTCTCGAATCATCCTTGAGATTAGCAAAACAATACGTTAATTTCTCAAAACGACTCGTACAAAGAGCAAAACACCATGGATTACCTGCAAAAGTAAGTCTCTTGCTCAAAATCCTTAGTTCATCTCTCAAAAATAGATATCTGTGTCAATGAACATGTCAGTGCCATCAGAATGACGAGTCCTTGTGTCATAGTTTACGGATAAGACAGTCAAATTGTTTATTCATGTTGTCAATATAACAGTGTGCTCTGGAGGGATGTTCTGATGGAAACTACTGTATTGAACACTATGCCATATGCTTATTTATGTCATATTTCCATTTCGAAAGTACATATTTACACATTATTGTATGTGGGGTATTGATTGAAAGATTCTGGATAGAATTCCCAGTTACACTTTTACAGTACTAGTGGTCTGACCAAAAATATAAAACAAATAAAAAACCAAAAAAACCTTTACAATGCCATTGTTATATAGAAAAGGAAAAAGATAAATGGGCACAAAGATGAAAATAAGTCAATTGTCAGGATGTGTAACTCTTGTGTTTTCCTCTGTCTATACAGTACAGTATAAGCTTTCCAACTGAAGATTCATGAGATGAACCTTTGAGCTATCTCAGAGAAATGGTTTATCATCTACATTCTCTTCATTAGTCAAGATTCACTTGCACAATTCATGCCAAATTGACAAAAAGTCTAATAATAATGTGTGCTTGGCAGTTTACGACAACTAGATGAACCGTTTTGCATTTCATGACTTATACGATGAACTAAAGACTAGATGTTTTGAGGGGTGAGACTATTGCACAAAAAACTATATCATTTATTTTGAGCGACATGACATTAGCCTCTGATAATGTAGGAAACTGCAAATAAATGTGCATAATTGCATGAATGTACAAAAGCAATCGCAACTTGTTCAAAAGAATGAGAAACTGGTTTTGTGATGTGTTTAAATGACTCGATGATCTGGAGGTTGTACAAGGAGTTTTGAGAATTTCATTTGAGAAATGACTGAGAAAAACTGTATTTTATAGTTATGTTTATAGTGTGTAGTGATATTTACACACAAAAAAAGAGTATCTACTGTTTTATTTTAGTTATGCACTGTATGGTAACACTTTATTTTAAGGCGTCCTTGTTACACATTACATATACTTACTATTATAATAACAATAAATGATGCATAATTATATGCAAGTAACCCTAAGCCGAACCCTTCACCTAACCCTAACTATATAGTAAGTACATGTAGTTGATTCATATTACTCCGCACTTAAATGTAGAATTACACTGTATAAAGGACACCTTCTAATAAAGTGTAACCCACTGTATATATACTGTACATCCTTAAGCCTGTATGAAGAATCAAACTGTTTCCAAACTTTGGGTAATTTTTGTTTATATTTTTTTCTCCACAGAGGAAGCCTGTTTCTTCTCAGCTACATGCTTTTCCTAGTTAATGTCATGGTTGGTGTTATAGTGGGCATCTGGAGGATAGTCACCACTGCCCTTTTCAACATAGTCCACTTAGGACGCTTGGATATCAGCCTTCTCAACCGCAACGTCGAGCCCTTTGACCCAGGTACTGCTTCACAGAGCGACACATTTATATTCAGACACCCTGCTCAAAATGAGTGCACTGATAAGTGTCTGATAAAAGTGCTTCCTCTCGGTCGCGTCAGATGTGGGATGTGATTGTCATTTGTATGTAGATTGTCTCTTCTGTGTCTGCAGGATACCGCTGCTACGCTCATTACCTGAAGATCGAGGTGAGTCAGTCTCACCCCGTGATGAAGGCCTTCTGCGGGCTGCTGCTGCAAACCTCAGGCCAGGACGGTCTCTCTGCACAGAGGATCAGAGATGCTGAAGAAGGTCTGAGCTTTTACTTCTTCTTTATTACTTCAGGATGATTGTATTTAATTCACCGGAGAGCAACCTGTTCCAGAGTCTGGACTCAAACTCAAAGCTTTTAGTCTTCAGAACTAATTCAGAGCTGCTTGTCTGAGGATGCGGTTTAGTGTTTAAAAGCTGCGCTCATTCAGTTTGTCTAGTGAGATTTATCAGTGAGTGTGTGGAAGCTGTACATTTCAGGCCTGATTCTTTCTGAGGAAACAAAAATGCACCAAGCTCATTTCAAATAATGTTAGTTCTTCTGTGTGAAATCTAACCAGGATTCATATCGATCTGTGTTTGATTTCTCTTGAGTGATTCATGTCTATATGCATAGACGGTTGGTTGGAGTAATTGATTCATCATGTTGCCCCGCACGCAGCAGGCGAGCGCTCCCGCAATCATTATATTTGTCAGGATAAATTGGGCCCCGATGTGCAATAAGTCACCGTGGCCCTGCTGCTGCTCAATCAGACCTGACAGAGAAACACAGCAGAGCCCATAGTGTGAACATCCTCTGTGCATTCCCAGATTGCATTGCTCATCTCTCTTCATATAGCAGAACGGAGATGAAATTAGATCTTTATGTGTCTGTCCTCTCAAGTCAGAGTCAGATCTGCCAGCGTTTGATGTGTTTTACAGGATGATAGGCAGCAGATGGTGTATATTCAACATTAAATAGCCCTGTCTTTTGTTGATTTTACACATACAGACGTACTGATGCTTGTTGCATTCAAAAACTGGAGGAATCTGATTTGCATGTTTGTATTTGCATACAATATTAATTATTATCTGAGAAGAATTGGCAAAACTGGTAGGTTACACAGACTGAGCTTGTTATTGACAGTTTCATATGTGTGACTCATAGTTTTTACACTCTCCATATGATAATGGCACATTGTGATATGTTCCAACTGTGATAGGCCTACTGTAGTAGCGCTCTCTTATGTGGACGATATCTATTTGCATCAATTACCTTTATTATAGATTTAATTTTTAAAGAATATTTATTTAACACCCATTAAAAAGCAAATGTTTAACTTAATATATTAAGAAGGAAAGACTACAAATTATTGCACCGCTTATTATTCTTCAGCGCCACGTCAATAAAACAACAAAAAAATGCACACATGAATGCGTTCGCGCATCATGTAACGTTATTAAATAATAATATATGAGCCGGTTCTTTTTAGTGAATCAAAGTAGGCTATATACGTGAAAAAATTATTATTTTTATTTATTTATTTATTTATTTATTTTGATTAAGTCCTAATCACAAACGATGGACTCTTATGAGCCCCGCTTTAGTGAATCATAAACATACCGCTCTACTGGGGTTTATTTTCCGAACGAATGACTCTTATGACTCCGTTCTTTATAGTGAATCATAAACACACCGCGCTACTGCGGTTTAATTTTCGAACGAATGACTCATATGACTCGGTTCTTTATAGTGAATCATAAACGCGCTACTGGTGTTTAATTTCCGAACGAATGACTCTTATGACTCGGCTCTTTATAGTGAATTATAACAGCGCTAACAGAGTTCAACTTCCGAACGAATGAATCTTGTTCTTTTTAGTGAATCAAAATACAGTGCGAAAAGCATATATATATATATATATATATTAGTGATCGACCGATATTGATTTTTTATAACCGATACCGATACCGATTATTTGCATGTTTATGTACCCGATAACCGATATGCAGAACCGATATTTATTTACTGTTATACTTCTGTTTCTGACAATTATTACAACACAAATGAGCTGAAAAAAAAACATTTTATTTATAACAATCACTCCTTCCTTGCATACAAAAAAACCTTTATATTTATACACAAATAAATAGAGGGGTCTGAGTCCAAAAAATTTAAGTGCACTGTGCAAGTGCAAGTGTCTTTGTTTTAAAATAAAAGCTTTGATGAGGTAAAAAAATAAAAACGGGTAAAAAAAATAAAGCACAAAAATGATTCTAACATATTGGTGGGGGCGGGAGGGCTATTTAGGAGTGCATAGCTATTTAGTAGTGTAACTTAATACTCCCAGTTAAGCAGAACTAGGCTTTAGTGTAGAAAACCGAGTCTTTCAGCATTCTGCCCTGTAAGCCTGCTTCCTTCAAAAATTTCATGCAGTGGCCGTGCTTGAGGCTTCCTGATCATCAACCCAGTCAGGTGCTGAGCAATATGAACAAACTTTTATCCCGAGACTATATAAAATTAAACCGCACTTGTCAGTTGGCATTTTATGATCTAGATTCAATCTAACGTTAGATCATGAAATGCCAACTGACAAAGTGCTGTTTGACTATAATTTAATCAACCGCGATCGCGCATGGAGATAATAAATAATTAATTTCCACAAAGCGGTATATGTATATGTGTATTAGCGAAATAATTGTTATGTAGTAAATTATAATATAATCTAGTGTGTTTAAACAAGATAATCTTGTCAAAAGTTTCATTCAGTGGCCGTGCTTGAGGCTTCCTGATCATCAACCCAGGTGCTGAGCAATATAAACGAACTTTTTTTCCCGAGACTATATAAAGTTAAACAGCACTTGTCAGTTGGCATTTTATGATCTACATTTAATCTAATGTTTAATCATGAAATGCCAACTGACAAAGTGCTGTTTGATTATAACTTAATCAACCGCAATCGCGCATGGAGATAATAAATAATTAATTTCCACAAAGCGGTAGGCTATATTTATATGTGTATTAGCGAAATAATTGTTATGTAGTAAATGAAAATATAATCTAGGGTGTTTAAACAAGATAATCTTGTCAAAAGTTTCATTCAGTGGCCGTGCTTAAGCCTCCAGATCATCCGTCAGTTGCTAAGCATTATGAACAAACTTTCTCTTCTAGACTAATGATGAGCAAATACAACAGATAGAGAATTAAATTCAACGCTTTTCAGAATCAGAATCAGAATCAGAATGAGCTTTATTGCCAGGTATGTTTACACATAGCGTACGAGGAATTTGTTTTCGTGACAGAAGCTCCGCAGTACAACAGAATAACAGCGACAGAACATAAAACACATAATAAAAGAATAAAAAAAACATTTTTTTTATTTTCAACATGCACTCATTCATGTCTGTTTTATTTAATTCATGTAAAGATACGTCTTTATTGGAGCAGGACATGACGAACACTACGTAACTCAATGAGTTCGTCTCAATTGTTTAGAAACAAGCTGCATAAATTAACTATATCAGGAATTTATGTCTCAGATCTCATTTGTGCATGTCTGTTATGTTAAATAAAGTTGATTAATTAAAGCAAACCAAGTAGAACATATACTTTACCTGTGCACTGAGTTGTTGGTGACTGATCTCCTCAGACGCCCGGGCTGCAATGGCGGAAATCTCAAAACGGCCACAAGATGGCGCCGTAAATCGGCGAATCCGATATTACAAAACCGATACCCGATTATGGAAAAATGCTTAAATATCGGGAAAAATATCGGTAAACAGATACATCGGTCGATCACTAATATATATATATATATATATATATATATATATATATATATATATATATATGCTTTTTATATGTGTTTTTATATATGTGTGTGTGTGTGTGTGTGTATATGCACACACACACACATTTCTTGACGCTTACAGATACATTTAGTGAAATTTAAATATTTTTATCTACATGTTGGCTTAACTTGTTTCTTACATGTTCAACATTTGAAGGTATTCAACTAGTCCAGCAAGAGAAGAAGCAGAACAAGGTGTCGAGCGCCAAGCGGGCGCGAGCGCACTGGCAGCTCCTCTACACGCTGGTCAACAACCCGTCTTTGGTGGGCACCAGGAAACACTTCCAGTGCCAGAGTTCTGAAAGCTTCATCAACGGAGCCCTCAACCGGACCTCCAAGGAGGGCAGCAAAAAGGAAGACATCATCAAGGAGCCTAGCAAAGAAGCAGAAAGCGCCGCCACCAGCAACTGAGGACTGAAAATCACCATGTGGAGAAGGAGATCGGCCCTCCCTGCCCCCAGCCTTTTCATACTTAATGGCTTCTGGCCAGATATTGATGATAGTATTATATGCTTTGGTGTAGCAGAGAAGCACATGTGTTTTAGCTAAGTGCACTTACAGCTCAGTGCCTCAGGAAGAACTTCATGCAGTTGTAGTTAACGGATCCCTTGCACATGTGTGTGAATGCATGGATTGATGTGTCTTTTGTTGCATGTGTGAGTGAGACTGTCTCTCCGTCTTGGGCTTAGCGTATCAGGAAATTTAGTTTGGCACTGAACTCCCATTTAACTGATTGATGCCAGGTTAGTATGTGTGACTATTTATGAATGTACAGGTTCTGCTCATTTGCAAATTGACAAATTTTTCATTTCCGCTCAGCATCTTTTTTTCTGCACTCATTGTTGTGACCAGTGGTGAGAATGTTCTTATCCCAGAAGAAACCAGTAATGTCCATTATGGGTTCATCTGTGTCTGTACATCTATTGTAATTGTACAATTGTTCCCATCTCTGACAAAATGTACAATCTGTCTCACATTGACACTTAATTTTGATAATTCCCTATATTATGTCTTGTTCTGCTACCTATGGCATATTTGTGATTTAAATGAAATAAATATTTAAAAAATAAAAGTATGCCCTATGTGTTGAATTAAGGGAAATAGGGTCATTTCCGGCGTCACGTAGGCTATATAAGGACGTGTCAATCAGCATGATTTTATTTTTTAATGAAACCATTTAAATCTGAAGTATGCTCACGAAGGTTTTTTTTCGTGCAGCGATTTATTATTCATAGGGGAATTACGAATATTTAAAATAAATATGACTAGACAGATGCTGAGAGAGCGCAACTGTTCCCAACCACATTTTTGTTCTACACAATAGTTTTCTCAAGAATTCATCACAATATCCGTAACGAAAAAATAAGCACCATTACACATTTTATTCTAAATGTATAAATAATTTCGTGAATTTAGATGTTCAATAAATATCTTCTATATTCAGACTTATTTATATATTTGTAGCTATATGTTATATATATATATATATATATCTATTTGTTTTGAAATATTCGTTTAAGGGAAAACATTATTAAAATAAAAGCAAAATTAAAATAAAAGCAAAAACATGTTCGCGAACGGACTTTATTGATGATTTTACCGAGCTGTGCGGTTTGTGCTGGAGAGCTTTTCTGCATTCTACAAACACTTTCTGCGTTTGCAAACAATGTCCAATACATTTGTTCGTTCAATATTTTATTAAGGTCATGTACATAAAATCATATCAAAATCTTTAAAAGGTTTGAGTATTTTTACAACATCATTGGACACTTGGACACCAAACAAGCCACTATGCGTCAATTTACTGGACACTCGATGTCGCTTTGACTGATGGTAAAAACGGAACATTAATACATACATACATATATATATATATATATATATATATATATATATATATATATATATATATATATATATATATATATATATATATATAAGAGAACATCTCAGGTTACTTCATTGGCTTACATCACAAATCGACATTTAATATCTACAGTCTATAGTATCCTAATAAAACACTTAAAAATACGTTTGTGCCACATGCCACGGACAAGAAGGCTATCTCAAAGAGAAGAAAGGACACGTTCAGTCAGTTCATAAAGGCGAGAGATGTGTTTTTGTTTTTTGAATTTTTTTCAAAGCACCCGTTCGCCAAGAGATTAAAAATCACATATTTTGGGATCCCACATTACACTTAACAAACTTTTTTTTTATCAAGGTGATCTGGTTTTTTTCCATGCTGTGAAAAGAGTAATGGTGATTTTTTTTTTCCCTCAGAAGCGCGCGATGTCCACTATACAATAACGTTTCCAATTCGATAACGTAAAATGGACGCTACTTGAGACAATGTATGTTTAAGGTTATGCTAAAGTGACAATATTGAATTGTTTTAATAGTTTTTTTGTTTTGTTTTTTAGATATAATTGCCCATTTAAGTCCAGTCCACTCGATAAATCTCAAAAACCTCTATTTGTAATAATGAACACTTGTCGTATGCACTTCTAACTTACTGAGGTAAAAATGTTCGCGCGGTTTATTATTATTATTTTTTTTTTGTTATTGTTTTTCCCAGCGCGTGTCTGTATAACGTGAGTTTACAGTCCGTGTTCACCTGGTTTGTATTGTGTTTCAGAGCAAACGAAGAACAAACATCTCAGCGGGGTTGTTTGTAATTACCGTTGATCTCGGCAGATATGTTTACCGCTTCAGCCCCGAGCGGCAACCGATCGCTGTACTCGGATCCAACCTCAAACTCCTCCTGTGTTTTGGATTGTGACTCGGGAATGGACTCGGTAACCACGCTTCCCTCGATGTCCTCGCCTTCTCCGTCTCCCTCCTCGCCATCGGCCTCCCCTTCTCCCTCTCCTAGCTCACTCGGGTTGAAGTTCTTCTCGGATCCCACAAAAGACGCCCTGGGGTCGAAATCCATAGCTATTTGCTTTTCCATCTGATCTGGGTTTTGCGTCTTCATGATCAACTTGTAGGTCTTGCCTTGATACTTGTAGAGCAGATGGCAGCAGGTGGCACCCAGCAGGGGAACGGTTGCCAGAGCTAGCAAAAAAATGCTAACGACCACTATAATTAACAAAGATGGGATTTTCTTTCTAGTTGTGAAGACCACTTGGACTTGGCAGTCCTGGCCCCCATAGGTGAGGCACAGGGTGTAATTAGTGCCTGGCCTGAGGCCCTGGAAGCGATAGGCGTTCACTCCCTCCTCTATCTTGGACCACTGCACCACTGAATGTCCATTGCCAGTACTGACACAAAGGTACAACATGTCCAAGGGTGACTTTTTGGTGGACGTCTGGAAAAGGCTAAAAGGCTCTTTATTCACAGTTTGGAGGTCTTGTTGTTGGCTGAGGTGAAGGTTTGACTTCGCGTTGGCCATCTGGAAAGGGTTCAGCTGAACTTTGGCCTCAGTTTCTGAAACTTCCAGAGCAATAACTCCGAAATCAAATGTGTACTGTTTGAGTTCGTCCAAGCTGAGGTTGAAAGCATGGTTGGAGATGTACTGCGTGCCATCATTTATTCCGCATTTGCCAACAAATGGCAAAGTATCAGCGCCTTCTTCCTCTCTCTCTTTATCCACCGTAATGAGAGATGTTCCGGTTGGAAGGCTCTTTGTCTTCTCTTCAGATTTGGGCCACATGCTAATAATACTGTTTTTGGAGCCTTTTGAACCAAGTTTGTCTTCTGGTAAATGGCTGGATGCTTTTGGGTCCAGCATGGAATTGGTGGCATGCTTTTTGGTGCCGGCCATAACAAGTCTCACAGAGCGCTCGGCTTTCCCCATGTCATTGACAGCAGAGCATGTGTAGTTCCCATCTTCTTTCTTGCTCATGCGAGGGATGATTAAGGTGCCGTTTTGAAACACAAGGAACCTGGCGTTCGTAGGTGGTCCGTTAATCGGATTCTCAATTTTTTCAACAACAGCCGGCAAACGGAATGTAATTAGTTGGTTTCCAGCGTATATCTCCCATGTGACCTCAGGTTTAGGAGTTCCTTTTGTTTCGCAGTAAAGCATGACCATATATCCTTCATACAGTTCGGTTTTTTCGATGTTTGGCTGATATGTGATGGACACGGACGGGGTCTTGCAGTCCAGTTTGGGCATGCTAGTGACCTGAGTACCTCTGAGGTGGGAAGGAGCATCACACACAATGTTGCTTTGCTCAGGGATGGAGATTGTGGATTTGCTGATCCAGTCCCTGAGCCACTCAAGGTTGCAGGAGCAGGTGAAGGGGTTGTGGAAGATCTGAAGGTGAGACATGGCAACCAAAGCATCAAACGTTCCTTGCACGATAGTGGTAAACTTGTTATTGTTAATACGGACCGAACGCAGTTCCTTCAGGTTGGCAAAAGTATTCTTGGGGATACTGACCATCTCATTATTGTTCATCTTTAGCAACTGCAGGGCAGTGAGATTAGTCAAATCCTCCCACGGAAAATGCACAATCTTGTTGTGGCTAATATCCAAATTTTTCAGCTGAATCAATGGAGCAAACGTGCCCCTCTCAATGGTTACGATTTCATTGTGAGCCAACCAAAGAGAGGTCACCTGGGTCACATTTATAAAGTTTTGGGATTTCAGCACTTTAATCTTGTTCGCTGAAAGACTCAGGGTGGTCACATTGGATGGCAAGCCCACAGGTACTTCCAGAAGTTCTTTGTAGGCACAGTCTGTTAACTGGTGGTTTGATTTATCAGAGCATTTGCACTGCTCAGGGCAACCGTGCACACTGCCAATCACAGCAGTCCCCAAGGCAATAAGCATCAGGTATTTGGTTGCCATTTTCAGCACCTGCCAAGCACACATGAAGATGCAGATGAGTACAAATGATTTCTATATTTTTCATGCACAAAGAAAAAAATCAAAGAGCTATAAAAAAAAAAATGTAGTCATATAAAGTGCTAACGCAAACTGACAGCTTTCCAAATTATGAGGGTAATTCTAAAAAGCATTTGACGTTACATTAAACGTTCATGCACATTTATTTTGAAAAGTTACCGAATCCAAATGCATATTATTTCTGGTCTTTTTTAAGTTGTTCTCGACTAAATAAGATAAAATCCCCGAGTGTCCTGCTGTGTTACCGAACGCCTCGATGTCGCTGTCCAGGGTTCTGAAAACGCTCTTCACTTTTTAATAAAAACGTGTCTGTTTTGTGAATGTCTTAAACTTCTCGAGATTTGTAACGACTGTTTTTTTTTTACCTAATCGTTTGCTGAAAGTTTCCAGAAGAAATGCACTTTTACAGTTTATTTGCTCATGATTCTACTTACTTTCTGAACGTTTGTACGATGATAAGGTTTAACTTTTTAATAGTGCCTTACCTGTAAATGATAGTCCTAACACTCGCGCGGATTTCAGCCAACACGACACTTGATGTAATGTAACAACAATATTTAATGCTCAGAAGTCAGTTTATCCCAAAACATGATGCAGCATTTTATATCCCTTTGTAAATCTTTTCTGTTTTGGTTAGCAGACGGCAGATGATACATTTTAGTGTCCGCGTGAAGCTGAGCAGTGCAGAGGCTGTTTCTCCTCGCGCTTGAGTTCGGACAGAATCCACTGCGCGCTCCCGCCTCCACAGTGGAAGGGGAGGGATCGTGAACGCGCAGCCTCTCCCTTCAGTTCCGCATTAAAACCACAGGGACTTTGCCGTCCAGATGAAGGTTATTCATAATTCAGATACAGTTGATAATTTATAACACATGACCTATGCCCTTGTTTGTATTTTCGATGTGATTATTACCGATATCCACATGATGGGCTACTTTTTCCACGTAACATCTAAGCATTCATTGTATATATTTTACAGGTTAGTGTTTTTCAGATGAAAACTCGCCCATCATAAAATAGGCTAGTGTGTATACTTGCAACAAAGAAAAACTGGTCATAAAATTCTGAATTTAATTATCCTTTTATAAAATGAAAACATAAGAGAATGTCTAAAAAGGAAGTCCAGTTATTGTTGTATAGTGACTATCTGTTCAAAAAGAGCAGAAAATTGTAATTATTGTAAATTGTATTATTATTTGGTATTGTTATTTTTTTATGTGGAGCGTAGGCTATGTTGTTTATCTCATTACAAATGTCCACAAATGTCCCTGAAGTCAAATTTACTGCTATGAGCAAACCAGTGGGCACTAACAACAACAATAATAATAATAGTGAATAAAAAATAAACAAACAAGTGAACTGAGCTGGATTGACAATGGCAACACGATGGAGCTCAGCAACAGCTGGATTTTCTGCTTGTAAGCTACTTGTGGTGACTTTACAATGGAAATTGCTTAATTGATTGACATGCCTGGAAGGAGCTAAAGTCTTACGAAACTAAATAAAAATGAAAATGTGAATACACTTGACTTTGAATGACACAATCCTTGTTTGTGTCTATTCCTCGCCTTTTATTTTGTTGTGGCTTGCAGTGGTTAACCCCGAAACCTTTTTATATGCTGCCACCTAGTGCTCATTTTATAAATGTGTCATTTTTGCTGTTATTGTTGGTTGTTATTAGATCTAGTAGATATTTAACACGGGTTTGGACACTTTCCCTTATTTCAGAAAAATAAATAAATAAACTACAACATAATGCACTGTTAGGAATTAAAGGACATCTTTCTGTTCTCTGCTCCACAAATTGATCTATGGTAGGCTAAATGGTACGCTATGTGTCTTTACATCATGGTTTTGTTTGACTTAAATTAGTTAGTTCTATTCTGCAACTCTATAGGCTACTACAATAGAAATTGAATGTTCAATGCATTTTCCCATGGGCCATTCCACCGAATTGGTGCCATTTCTAGCCCCAGGACATTATAGGTACAAATATAAAAAATTTAACTATAGTATAAAAGTTATCTAAAATACCTTTTATTATTAAGCAAAGTGTTTTGCACATAAATAACTGCCAATTTAAAATAGATAATAAAAAAGTAAAAAATTAAAAACTACCTAAACACTGAAAATATAGTATTTGTCCCCTGTGCCGCTAAACGCTAAATATAATGTTTAAAATCCTTCAGAAATCTTATTTTAGTATATATATATATATATATATATATATATATATATATATATAATGTTTTTTTTTTTTTGCATTTTATTTGCATTTTATTTGCTTTTTTTTTTTTTGCATTTTTTTTTTTTTGTTTTTTGTTTTTGTGTCCCTCCACATCCCATATATACCTTTAGTTAATTTATTTCAAAATAAATGTATAATGTCTCCAGGTTTTCACTCAGTCCTGTTATCCTTACACATTGCCCCCTCTAAAAAAAACAGAAAGAGATTCCATAAGACACATTTTCAACATAATATCGCAACATCTGGATCATCTGAAGGCAATGAAATGACCAAAAGCATGTGGTATTATATGCTTTTTTGATGATCGATATTGTAACGGTGGTTAGGAGTGTCATTATAAATATACTGTCCTGTTATCTCAATTATTTCTTAAATGTTACCTGTTTATTTTAAAAATACAAATCTTTGGTGAATCACTGTAATTTCCTGAGTATTCTCATAATATTAGCATGTACACCGTGCGGCTAGATTACATGTATTTGCTAATTTTATCCTAAAATCTCAATCCTGTTACCCATATACTCATCTATCCTTTACTTATATATAATAACTAAGTAAAAGTAACAGGATTGAGTTGTGTCAGATTTATTAAATATTAGGCTACATCCATATTAATCTAGATACATTTTGGCCTTCTGTCCAAACTGAGACAATTCTTTTGCCCTGAGAAAACCTATGGTTGTTCCTGCACTGTTGTTTTATATTACATTCCTGCAAGAATGACAGAAAATGTACTTAAAATGTACATACTATCTTAACACAAATACATATGTTCTTTATTCTCTCTGGAGTTACAGGAGTGACAAGGATATTTACTGAACTTCTAGTTGTGTAATGTGTCGGGGAACAGGAAGTGTTTTATGTATGTGTTGGTAGTTCTCACGGTTGAATGAATGAGTAACCCGAGTAGAACGTGTAGCGTGAACGTTCTATGAGCCGCTTCTGACGTCACAGATGATGTTTGAACTGAATCATCGACGGTTAAACTCGTGCTGCTTCAGTCTCACATCTGTCTCACATCTGCTCTGCTGGCGAGTCCATGTTAAACTCCTTATCTAATGCTTTCATACTGCGTTATTGGATTTTTATTTGCATATCGGTCATTTTAATAGTTTTTAGTGCCTTTCGTGTGAACTGAAGGCAAAGCTAGAGCATTAACTTCTGAAATTTGTGCTTATTTATTAAAATGTTAAGATCACTTCACCTCCATTTTTTTATTATTATTATTTGATTTTTTTTGTTTGTGCTTCTTACATGGCTGAATCAATTGAAAAAGTATGGGTTGTGATTAAAATACATTTGCAGTATGATGATACAGACACAAAGCGGCGCTCTTGCTCTAGCTTCTTGCAATTAACATTACAAAGTAAACACAGACAAAAACTGTACTTTTGAGTCTTTATTAGCGAGAAAAAATAGATTAAATGTGTTATTGAAGTATAAAAGCAAACGTCAAAAAACTAATAAAAATAAATTCAATATATTTATTTACCAAGTTGCACGTTTTCATTCTTTCATTGTATAAGTTGAGCAATTACTCTCATCAGAGAGCAGGTACTTAACTTAAAAGCCTCAACAGCAATTTAAGTTTAAGCTAAAACGATCCCAGATCACCATTTTTACCAACAATAACCAGTCCGGGATCCCCTATCACTACATATTTTGTATGTTTCTCTCTATTTATACCCCTGATTCACCTCATCAGCTGATTTGTAGACATTGTAAGATTTTAACTGAGTTTGTCAGATAACAGAGACACACATAATGTTCAGTTGTGGGGTTCGCAGGACAAATTCGACAATCACTGAACTATACATTTCTCAAGTAAGGCCATTAGTCATATTAGAGGCTTGCCTTGAGGTTTGTCCCTGAGGTACCTGACTTGTCCATGGTTTTTGAGATACCTGTGGTGGCCGTCCCTTTCTGAGGTCCCTGTGTTAGCCAACGCTCCCTGAGGTCTCTGTGATGACCAATGCCTCTTGAGATCTTCCCTGTCATGGCCAAAGCTCCTTCGGGTCTCTAGTGTCTTATTCACAAGCAGAGGACTCTTATGATCTAGTAATTTTAATGACCACAATGAGCAACAATGTCAGAGCCGGAGCTTAAAGCTAATGATACACAAAGGCATCTTTTTGAGCAATTTTTCCAGGCAACTTTTTTTGAGCAACGTCTGGATAAGACGAAACCTCAGATTGATTGATTTCCTCCGACTGTATTTTATTAACACAAGACAAGTTCACACTGTAACAATGACACATTTTCACGTTGTATTACTAACTTGAGTTTATTCTGATTTAATTTTCATGATATTCACAAGTTGGTCCAGATATCAGTAACCAAAAAAGTAAAAAAAAAAATCAATCACATTTATATTATTTGACTTTTTGTGACTTTATACCTTTATTCTAAAATTGAAAGTATGTGGTCAATGTAACTGCAGTCTCATAGTTATGCTGGGCATATCTTTACATTCACTCTTTGGTCTGCTATGTTTAAAAAACAAATGACATTCTCGTGTTCATAAAAGTGTGACACCCTTTCATACAGTGATCAAATATAAACGTATGGGTAAAACCGTAGCTGTAACAGATGTCAAACTCACAAAACCTTCTCAGGGATTTGACACAGAAGGTAATTTAATATATTTTCCTAAAGCAGTCAGTAGTAGCGTTAAAACAGACAGGTGCTGTAGACGGTGACTTTGTGACTGATCTCCTGAAGCAGCTCTTTCACAGCCTTCTCCAGGTCCACCAGCTCATTGGCCTTGTCCTCCAGCAGCTTCTGGTTTTCATCATAGCTCTTCTCAAGATCTGAAAAACAGAAACGTAGCTCATTGTAAGCGAGAGCATTCAAAATGCATTTGCTTCACAGGAACCAGAGATGCAGCATTGACATACTTTTGAGGAGCTGAAGTTTGTCGCTGGCCTGTAGCAGCAGATTTTTGGCCTCCTGTTGGAGTTTCTCTGCTCTTTTCTTGGCCTCGGCCACTCCTTCAGCCTTCTGCGTGATCTGCTCCTCAACACTTCTGTACTTGTCCTTCAGGTCTGAATCCAGATCCTGCATAAACAGTCCACAGCACAGGAGGTTACAAACCCAAAAAAACGTCCCAAAACCAAAGATGACGTATCACGTCCAGGTAATTTGTGCACCTTTTTGAGCTGCTCAGCCAGTGCGTTGATGCTCTCAGCCTCTTTCTCTGTGCTGTTGGCACTGGTGGAGGTGTTGAGAGCCTTTTCTTTCAGCAGAGCTACATCGCTTTCCAACTTCAGGAGCCTTCGGGTGGCATTACTCAGTTTTAGCTCCGAGTCAGACGTCTCAGACTCCACCTTTTGTAAAAAAGAGTCACATAGAGTGGCTTCAAATATCAAATCCAAATTGCACCATGTTGGTACTGATTAAAACAAGCCTGAAATCATTCCCTGGGAACAAATGACTGGTAATGTAGACGTACCGAGACCAGCAAGTCTTGCGTTCCCTTGATGTCAGCACTGGCCTGTTTCAGTGCCTCTGTTACCGAACTCTGGGCGCGCTCGGCCTGCTGCAAGGCCTCCTTCACCATCTCAGCGGTGTCTTTCACATCTGACGCCTCCTTCCTGTGACAACCAGAGAATATACAAACATGTGGTTCAATGAACTTGCCAGTAGATGGCATATATGAGATCAGTGGTTCTCAACCTCAAGAACCATCAAACAGACCGTTGCAGAAAATGAAAGGAAAAATGTACTTATACATAATAATTGCATTTAGTAATGAGGGTGCAAAAACCGTAAGAAGTGCCTACTCTATCAAACTGTTACGGATGTAATTGACTGAGTAGATCTCAGACCTGGCCTTGCGTGCTTGTTCCAGGAGGCTTTCTGCTCTCAGTATGTCAGCGGCGCTCTGGTTGAGGATGTCCTCGACTTCTGTCAAGCTGCTCACGCGCTCCCTGATCTCTGCGGTCAGGTTCTGCAGCTGGGCTGGTGTGGTGGGCATCTGCATCTGCAGAACTTCACTGGCCACAGCCTCGATGCTTTCCAGGTCCGCTCCATCTTCTGTACAGCCAGATAGAGTAGGAGTTAAAAATCAAGGATCTGATCACCCAAGCAACATATCTCAAAGAATCCTGTAAGGGTGCGTACGAGTGAGGAAGTCTCGGATCTGTTTGATGAGTTGCCGTAGCTCCTCGTTGCTTCCATCCACGCGCTTTTTGGTCTCATTGGTTTTTGCCAGCACTTCTTGAGCATTAAGCTTTGCTTCATCTGCTTTTACCTTTGCCTCTGACACCTGATCGTACGAATTAAAGAAAAGAAATCCTTTAATGTCTACTCAAAAGCAATCAGCAGTTATCAAGAGACTAACTACAAGAAGATCCGAACAGAAGCATATCTCTACAAAAAATGCATTGCAGAATCTTTCATCGTATCAACAGCAGATACAGTATCCGCTGAGAAACCTCACCATTTTGGAGAGCTTGTCCACTTCCTCCATAGCGCTGTTAATCTCCAGGTCAAAGTCCTTGGCTTTCTGCCAGGCATTGTGGGCCAGCGTGGTGAGGCCATCACATCCCTCTCCTCCACACTTCCTGTTTCCTTCCCCATCCACACAGCTCAGGCCTCCGCAGGGAGAGTCGGCACAGTTCTCCGAGCCAGCTGGACTGCCACATGTCTGTCCGGAGAGAGATCACGCAGTTAGAACTAGGCTTTCATATTTACATATGAAAAACTCACTAGCTGGGTTTCCATCCAAAGTTGCAAATTTATCTTATGCGCCAAAATTGGAAAATCATACAAAACATTTGCAAACAAGCACCGTTTCCATCCAACGAGTCAAAGAGAACAAAATCGTCACTTCCTGATAAACTGGAACTATAAATCACTAAGAAAAGTAGGAGAAGCTACTGAATATAATACTTTTCCTACATAATAAATTACTTGTGCCTCAGAACGAGCAGATGAAACACAATGAATGCAGTTATTGCTTTCGGTTAGTCAGGTTTTGCCATCCAATAGTGTAAAATTACATTACTTTTTTGATGCGCAAGGAGGAATTTATTCGCAAAATGCATTTCCATCTGTATTAACTCTTTTTCACACAAGTCAAAAACTACCTCAAGTGAGCAGAATTTTTTTTTTGAGGATTAAGGGATATTTTTCAGAATTTGACGTTTCCTTCACTATTTTCTCATGCAATACTTAAAAATGTGCATTTAAACAGGGTTATGGAAACATAGCTAATGCTATAATGCAGTTTAGTTTAGTTAAAAAGTTTTTTAAACTATAAATGATGCGTTGGCGAACTGCTTCATCTTGTATAGTGTTAATTTAGTGTTTGTCTGCTAAAATCTATATATCAATCTATATCAACTTGCTCACAAGTTTTCATGGACCGACCTTTACTGATTACTGGCCCACCCCTAATAATCTACGTAGGGCTGGGCGATTTTTCCGGTTTTGCCGATTTAATGTTTTGCAACAATTGTATTTTTTGGAAATTGAGGAATCACGATTTTGAATAGAAATATTACCAAATGTTAGAATTAGAAATATTATGCTAAAGATAACAATAAAGAGAAAAGAACGATCCAATCGCATGTTGGCGCACGTGATTAACCGTTCACGGGTGACGCGTTCATATCGCTAGAATGTGCTGTTGTGTTGAGAAAGAACGAAGTTGGGCAGTGGAATAAGAAAGCATGCAAGAAGATGGGAGTGAGCTTCTTTAACTTGAGTGCCACATTTTAAGACGGCTGTTTCGTGAATGAGACTGCCCAATGGAAACGGAACAGTGGAAAAGTAGCGAAATCAAATAAAAAGCCTGTAACTACTACTGTATGTCTGATATTTCATGTTTGCATCATGGTTAAACTTGGAATATATTTGTCTTTAAATAGAGGGATAGCTTTAATCATGTTGTAGTTCCATTTTCAAATTGACGAGTTAAAAATCAGAAAAAAAAAATCAAGAAATGGTCAAACGTTCCGAAAAATAGAGATTTTTTTTGCGAAATCGCCCAGCCCTAACTCTATGACTCTCCAGTTTCCTTGATATTACTCAGGTTTTCACTTGTTTTATCATCCGCCAAGCAAAAACTACACCTATCTTTAACGAGCTGCACAATATGCGACATGTAATAGAATGTTTAGAATATTATGTGACAACAAAAAACAAACAAAAGCCTGAGGATCTCCAATGGTTTTTTACAAAAAATATAACATGAAAGTGACATTGATTTGTTTCTGAAAACTAAACTTTGCTCAGTAAAACTACTGTATGTCAGTGACTTGATAAGCTCTTGACCATGTTCATCAATCGGTTGACTGCTTTACCTTCTCGCTAAGCTCAGTGAGGTCCAGAGTCTCCAGCTGTCCAGCTAGGTTGTCCAGTTTCTTCGCAAACTCCTCCTGTCTTTGAATGAACTCTTCTTTGGTCTGGTTCATCAAGTCCTCTGTTTCTGTCCGCAGGGTGGCAGACTGATTGACCAGGTTGTCTGGGTCAATGGTGGAGGCATTGGCACGGATCTCTGCCATCTGGGACTGCTCATAGTATCGACTCACGCTGGCTCTGGCCCCTGTGGATCGGAAACCATGTTGCGTTGATACATTGTCTGTTTGAAGAAAAGGGATTTACAAGACCTAGAGTGATGTTACTCACCTCGGATGTCTGAATTCTTCACAAACTCCACCTGCCCCTGAAGGTCCTTCACCGTCTGTTCCAGTTTCTGAGCTTCTTCTTTGAGGGACTTCAGTTTGGTGTCCGTGCTGTTGTTGTCGGATGAGATCTCGGACAAGGTCTCCTCTGTCAGGTTGAGTTTGGTATTCATTTCAGCCATCAAGGCACTTCAGAGAGAAAATCAATTCACACATATTACTCTCATGAGAAGGACCTACAGTTGCTTCCGCATCCTGAGCAAGGCTTTGACTTACGTAGCTTGTTCGAGAAGTCCCTGGATCTCCGTTAGAGGCTGAGTGGCTGGATTCTGGGCCAGGATGTTGCGGATCGAGTTGGCGCTGCTTTCGACGCTATTGATGGTGGCCTGGTAGGGTCCTGTAATGCCGTTGGCTTTGATGGTATTGACCTTCTGGACCAGTCTGTGGGTCTGGTTGGTGAGGTCGCCCACAATGACATCCCATTCGGCGAAGCACTGGTGGCAGCGCTCGCAGTGTGGGAACTCGCCCGTGTAGCCTCGAGCGCACGTGTCACATCGAGGCCCGGAAACACCTTCCACGCAAACACAGTGACCTGTGACCTTGTTGCACTGCTGCTCCGCCATGCCTCTTGGGTCACAATCACATGCTGAAAATATGCAGGAATACTGAGGTTTAAGTACAGGACCTGGAGTTTAATGCATGCTTATCATTAACTAAAACTATTACAAATATTTCTGTTAATGGAAATGAGGCTTGAAATAAAATATATATGTGTCTTAAGGGTCAGTTTTTCGAAATTGAGACTTATACATCATCTGAAAGCTGAATAAATAAGCTTTCCATTGATGTATGGGATTTGGGTTTATGGGTTTGTTAAGATCGGACAATATTTGGCAGAGATACAACTATTTGAAAATCAGTAATCTGAGGGTGCAAAAAAAAAAAAAAATCTAAATACTGAGAAAATCACATTTAAAGTTGTCCAAATGAAGTGTTTAGGAATGCATTTTACTAATAAAAAATAAGTTTTAATATATCTACAGTAGGAAATTTACAAAATATCTTCATGGAACATGATCCTTACTTAATGTCATAATGATTTTTGGCATAAAAGAAAAATCTATCATTTTGACCCATAAACTGTACAGTATTTTTGGCTATTGCTACAAATATACCACAGTAACTTAAGACTGGTTTTATGCTCCAGGGTCACATGTGTATTTTATTTCAGCTTCATTTCCATTAACAGAAATATTTTTACTAGTTTTAGTTAATGATAATATTCAGCTTTCAGATGATGTATAAATCTCAATTTCGAAAAAACTGACCCTTATGACTGGTTTTGTAGTCACACATAAGATATATATAAAAAACCTGAAACATTCAAATTACTGACCGGAAATAAATGAAAAATAAAATAGCACTGAAGCTAAAACATAAAAATAAATTAAACCTAAATGGTAATATATATATGAAATAAGAAAATAAAATAAAAATACAAAATCACATAAGCAAATTACTCAAATTAAACTGAATTAAATGACCTGACAGAAAATTAAAGAAAGTCTTATCAAAAATAGTAATAAAATATGTCATATATAGTATATATATATATATATATATATAGAGAGAGAGAGAGAGAGAGAGAGAGAGAGAATACAAAAAATCACATTGGTTTAAAGTTAAGCATGTTGTTGAGTTAACAAAGATCTACTAAAAGCCTAAAATACACAAAATTATTGGGTAAAAAGTATTTTTTTAATTTATAAAATTTAATAATAATAATAATAATAATAATAATATCAACAAATCATTAACAATTAATTTACACATTTGTAGAACTTTGGCATTCATAATAGAAGTAAAAAAAAATTAAAAAAAAAACAACCTTGAAATTACTACGTTTAAGTTAGTATTAAATAATTATGTGCTGTGGTTTGCATAAAAGCATTGGCAAAATGGTGATTCAGTAATTATATTTCCTATACTTGGGTAGATTGCTCTGCCACATTTCTACAGAAAATAACATTTGGAAGGCTAAAAGAAATGAACCAAGATTTTTAAAACAGCTGTTCATTGACTGTGACATTTTCTGTCAACAAGTGCAAACTCTGAGTTACTGTGACCTTATCAGGCTGGAGTTGAACGAGTGAGCGATGGAGTCAGGGCGATGTGGTGGGAGTGGAAGGATGAAGGAAAAGATTGTTTGCATACTTTAGTGCTGCATTGCACTGCGAGTGTTTGGTGAACAAAAGGCAATAACTGCCCCACAATGACAGACGAGACACTTAGCAAACACCAAGTTAGCAATGACTTACCATGAGGCCCTTAAACAAACATACTCATCCTCAGAAAACTCTAGTCGTAATGGCCTTGTTAACCTTCATCAAGACCATTTTCACCAGTCAAACGATCTATTTCTCATATTCAATTTTTAACATACCTGTTTAGCTCTATTCCGAAGCCTAGGTAACAAGCTAGCTGTCTACTGCAACAAAGATACCTCTCTCCTATTTAAATGTGTAGCTCAAGTGACTGATTTTAATGCTCTACACAGGCAGCAATTCTGATAAATACAACAGTAGTGCTCCTCATGCAACATGCAATTGATTTCAATCATTTGCATTAGCATATTGCTACGCTAACAATGTACTACTCTAATAAGCATTAAAAAATGCATAGAACTCACAAATATATTGTGTGAAATAGTTCATTTTAATTCGATTGAACTAACTTTTAGCACTACTTTTCAGTGAAATATCAGCAGAAATCATGGCACAATCATTCTCATGGTCCGTTCAAGCCCTTATGAAAATGTAACATTTATGAGTTGGAAATTATAATGTCAGGTGCGTTTAAATGAACACTGGCCTCAAAACGAGCTTTGCATCTGCAAGGTTTCCCATTCATAATTACGACTTTGTTGTGGCATCCATTCAATTCGTAAATACAAAATCAGAAAAAAACTCGCATCATGGAGTCTTCTCCATGATGGATGCTTAAAGATTTGGTCAAAACAAATGATCTTAAGGCATTTTTACACAACGTGCATGTTAAGGCTGCTCTGTGCCTGCTTAAATGTCTCTGTAAAGACATAATTCTGTATAAAAGGCAGATTTAATGCCTGCACTGACCCACCATACCCCCTCGTATCAAAGTAACAGTTGAAATTGCAGTGTAAATGCATTCATGCCACCTCTGAGCAGCATTATGGAGACTTAAATGCCAGATCAAAAGTGCTTCTGTGCCGACTTTGTAGTTTAATTTTGGCATTAGAGGGCACGAAAATGATGCTGCCTAGGTAGGTTGGTAGCTCACTAGGATTTTTAACAGAATGCATGTCTTAACAGGTAAATAGGTAACCAGAAACCCCACTTTTTTGACCATCGTGGAGAATTCAGGACAATACATGCGACACATACAATACATGAATGGGGACCCTGTCTGGGACGGTTCGTTTACTTTAAAGGCATTCCAGTGTGACGTGATTAAACACACATTCCACAGGAAAAGACTCCTTCACCTAAGGCCATTAATGCATACAAGGGTCTAGAGATAGGGAATTATCTCGGAGGTTAATCCCTGCTATTATCCAGGGGGCCTCAGGCGGCACCGGGAATGTTTCTTGTTGGGACAATGCCATGAATGTGACCCCTGGAGACGGGAACAGGCACAGGAGCTTTTGTGTTGGTGATGGGAACTATTTAGTAGCAATTGACACAAAAATTCTAGGATAGGCTTTTACTGCCCAAGGAACACATCTGCATTTTATTGTTTAAAAGCCGGCTTGAGAATTACATGATCCTTTGAAAAGCAGGCATACAATAAACAAGAGTGAATGCAATGCAGTGCGCTTGTGTACTCAGCAATCGTTTACATAGACGTATATGGCTAAGGAATGGGGATGTAAAACATATCACACGCCAGCCGAGAAGGAGATCCGCAGTCTCCCAGACTAAACCACTCGAGAGGTGCTTCTGTAATAACAAAGTCCATTTTACTGCTGTTAAACATTCATGACGGTGTTAACAAGCTCTTGGAAATGATGCCTTAAAAAATGCACCAACTCTTGGGTTGGTGATATATTCGCTAGATCTGTGTAAACAGTAACCAGCCATGAGGGCAGTTGCCGGGGCATGCCCAACATCCAAATTCTATCAATAAATTTAGTCTCAAACCAACTAAAGACCTGCAGTAACTTTGAATGTAGCTGCCAGTAGGTTTTCATTTACAAATATGTGACCCTGGACCAGTTTTGAGTGTTAAGATTTATGAATAAATAAGCTGCAAAAAAATCTAAAGTTTAAAGTTGTTTTAAAGTTTAAGTTTAAAGCTTTAAAGTTTTCCAAATGAAGTCTTTAGCAATGCATATTACTAATCAAAAAATAAGTTTTGATGTATTTGCATTAGGAAATTTACAAAATATCTTCATTGGACATGATCTTTACTTAATATTCTAATGATTTTTGGCCATAACAGAAAAATCTATAATTTTGACTCATACAATGTATTTTTGGCTATTGCTAAAAACATTCCCCAGCGACTTAAGACGTTTTACATGGCTGGAATATATGCAGGGGTGCATCCACAACCAAAAAATAAAAAATAAAATAAAATAAAAATGCGCAGGATAATTAAGTTCCCACCACTGATTGTTTTGACGGCTGTTAATGCACAAGCACTGCTTTTGATTGACTAACTGTAATACTGCATAAGATTTCCATTCAAACAGAAAGCGTAAATCTAAGCTTCGTGCTGCCGGTTTTGCCGCAAAACATGAAACTGAAATTTCGTTCACTGACGCGCTTCAATCGGCCAGTGCTAAAACCAGCAGCGCATAATCTTAACTTGCTGGCCACTCGCCAAAATAAAGTTCTTAGATATGAAAATGTTGAAAATGTAAATAGTAGCATTGTATTTTTATGTGTACTATAAAATAAGTCTATTTTTTATACTCATTTTTTATTTTAAAATAATATCATATTATCACACTTTATTTATTATTTAGATTTTTTGAAATAACCTAATTAAATAAAGCACAATTTGCAGTATTTGTACTATTATTAATTATTTTATTTGTGTTTTTACAGTTGTTTCTCTAACGGGTGACACTATGTGCAGTGTCAGCTCCAAACCAAATCTCTAGGCGTTCTCGTGAGAACCAGAACGAAAAACGTATGTGCGCCCCTGAATATATCAATCCTTTCCATCTGTTTTTCATCACCATGCAGATAAGCTTATTGTAAAAATGCGTGGAAGGAAACTTCATTCTTTGAACACAACTATGTCTGGCTATCATTCCTTTCACAAGGGCTTTCAGAGTTTAAGGAACGTTTTACCAAATTTGTTTTACTGTTTGGTTAATAGCGCATGAACTTTTAATGAACTTTTGGGCTTTAAACATTTATGTTCAAGGTATAAATTATATAAATTCAAGATTAAGTCCCTGGATAAAACTGTCTACTAAATGAACAAATGTAAATGTAGCGCAATAATTGATCAGAATTCGGATCAGATGACGCCTCTAGGCACACAAAAGCTGTACTAATTATACAAAAGTTAAAGTACAACCTATAAAATCTCTGAGGAAATCAGTTGTGCTTGGACAAAATGTAAAGCTTGGGATTTCACAAGTTTATCGAACTAGTATTTAACAGGAAACCACATAAAGCAGAGCTCGAGCTGAACAAATGCTCAGTGCTGTGCTGGAAGAGGGAAGAGCGTACTGAGGGCCAGTCAACAGGAGGGTTACAGAGGGGTAACTGGATCTTAGAGGAACACAGGGGGCTTCCTGCTCCATCAGGACTCTCCAAACAAACCGAGGGGTGTGGGGCTGGAACAGATCTCTATCCACACACCACTTCATCGGCTCAAAGAGAGGCCAAAACCTGCTCTTCTTAAGACCAAATGGCTTATTAAAAAAATCTGCATTTGATTACCTTCATGTCATTTCTATAATGTACCACAAAAGTTGTTATTATCACTTTGTGTGAACAGACTGAAATGTTACTCACTGGAAATCTCTTTCACCAGCTTGTGAAGTGATGGTAATGCTGATTGTGGGTCATATTTTACATGCACCACCCTTGATAGTGATGTGTTAATTGGGCTGAGATTAGGGAGAAGGTCTGACAAAACAATGCATCGCAGTGATCTTGAAGGAGATCATTAGATAGTCAGAAAACCATCCGAATCTGCACTTCCCTTGTGTTAAGATCTCAAAAGCACCGGAAAATTCTTCATCACATTCAAATAGATTCCCAATGGTATGATCTGCACAACCGCAAATACAGTCAGAGAGAGGACAAAGAGTCTTTTCTGAGGAGAAGCACTGCCGCCAGACACTGATGGCCCCAGAAGGGGAAGCCCACGAATACAAAGGTGCATTGTGGGAGTAGAGAGGGTATTGCGAGGCTTCGACAGATCCCACCACGAGCTGGTCATGGTCGTGCACATCTGGGGCGAATCAGAGAGTGGCCCGAGGACGTCTCCATTCCCTTAGACATTCCTACAAAACTGGGTTGCCTACAGATTATATGGTTTGGGGTAATGGCAGCACAATCTGCAGTGTTTGCAATGTCAGCAAAATGAGTTTAGTTACATTATCTGGGTTTATGTGGTATATATATATATATATATATATATATATATATTATATATAATATATATATATATATATATATACTTTGTATATACAGTAAATATGTTTGGGGTCTGATTGAGGTATTTTTCATGTTTTTCAAAAGAAGTCTTCCTGCCTCAACAAGGCTGCATTTATTTGATCAAAAATACAGTAATACTGTAAAATATTATTACAATTTATAATAACTGTTTTCTGTTGTAATATATGTTAAAATATAATTGATTCCTGTGATCAAAGCTGGATTTCAGCATCGTCCAGTCTTCAGTGTCACATTATCCTTCAGAAATCATTCTAATTAGCTGATTTGGTGGTCAGGAAACTATTACTCATATATTTTTTGGGAAATCATGATTTTTTTTCTAAATTCTTTGAAAGTTCAAAACAACAGCATTATATTTGAAATATAATCTTAATCTTAAACGTCTTTACTGTCACTTTTGATCAGCTTTAAGCATTCTTTTATATTAATATTAAAACAAATATCACAACAAACTTGTCTTAATATATTACAAATAAAATGAACAAAATAGCGAACTAATAATTATTTCTAAAGAATATTCTGGCTCCCTTAGAAATACATCACATTACTAAAGTTAAATGCATTGTAAATGATCATCACAATGGACTGGGTCATTTCTTGCGCCGGTATTGTTCAGTTTTTCTGCACTCACCGTGACACTTGACCTCAGGGTTTCCCCAGAACAGCTCTCTACACTCTCGGCAGGTTCTGCCGCCAAACCCAGGTTTACAAGAGCACTGGCCCATAATCTACAGAACAGAGAATAAAAAAAAATACAGATGAATCCCTGCGCACGTTCTTGCAATCCCAAACGTGTCACGTTTGTGTGAATGTGGTCTGACCTCATTGCAGGACGAGCTGAAGGAGTGGTTGAGGTCGCAGTCGCAGTCCTCGCAGCCTTTCCCGCTGGCCATGTTCCAGGTGTCCGGCGCGCACTGGTCGCAGTGCTGGCCCACCACATTGGGAAGACACTGACACTGACCGCTGCTCAAGTCACAGTTACAGTTTCCCGGAGAGGGGCACATCTCCTCAGCAGTGCCCATGTGATTACACACACACTCTGAGAAAGACCAGGACGAAACATTAGAAACTCAGCGGCCAGGAGTCAAATGCATCGTTTTACTAGATGCAGTTTGTTTTACTGTAGAGGTACTTTATCTAGACTTCAAACGTACAGTACAGTAGACACAGTATTGAAAGATTTCTTCAAGAACGTACTTCTGCAGCTCTGGGTCAGTGCATTGCCGTAATAACCGAGCTTGCAGCGGTCGCAGCCCTCGCCCTCGGTGTGGTACAGGCATTTGAGACAAGCGCCCGTCGGGCGTCACAGGACTCCGGGTCCGTCATGTCGATGTTGTTGTTGCACTGACAGGGCCGGCATTCTCCGCCCACCTCGTACGGGTTTCCGTAATAACCAGGGGCGCATTCTTCACACCTGGCACCTGTTCGTGACACGACACAAGAGGCGTGTTGAATTACAGCTCTCACTGCTGCAAAATTACATATTGCACATTACAAGACTTAATATCACCATATTCTTCCACATAGACTATCGTCCGCTAAAGTTGATTAGAATATCCTCACCAAGGCTTTATTTCTTTGAGTGAAAATACTGTAAACTGTACGACATGTTCTAGCAGGTACAGAAATTTACAGTGTTCCCGACAGACGCTGTTATAAATCAAATAGGATTGGTTGCTGGTTACCTTTATATCCCTGGTTGCAGACGCAGAACACCTGGTTGGAGTCGAGGCTCTTATAACACGCGCCGGAGAACTGTCTTCCGCTGCCGGGACCGTCCGGACACATGCAGGGGCGGCAGTGGTCTCCAGAGCCCAGAACGGGGTCACCATAATAGCCATTCAAACACCTGCAGAAGAGATGTTATAAATGAAAGGCTAAACGTTCGTGTAACATCACGCTATCATGTTGAAGAAAGAACGCAGTGACTAGCCTCTCGCAGTGGTGTCCAGAGCTGTGGTCCCGGCAGGACAGACACTGTCCCGTGAGCGGGTCGCACTGCTCAGCGTGGCCATTGCATGTGCAGGGCCGACAGTTAGGGAATCCCCAGTGTCCCGGTAGACAGCGGTCACACTGCCGCCCGTACGCTCTGGGAATACACTCGCACTGACCGGTGGCCTCGTGGCAGAAGGAGTGGACAGACCCCTCAGGACTGCAGTCACATGCTAAACCAACCACAGACCACTATTATGCTTGTGAAATAAAAACACGCTGCAGTCTATGCTATTGACCAGTTGTACTTACGCCTGCAGCCCTGCGGCCCGAAAAGGAAGGTGGCTGGGGCGCATCTGTCGCAGTTCCTGCCAACCACGTTGGGGCGACACTGGCACTGGCCACCGCTCGGGTCACAGACCGTGCTGAGAGACCCCTGCGGGTCACACTGACAGGCTGAGAGAA
>NC_039267.1:16048755-16135241 GCF_003368295.1 Carassius auratus
ACTCTTCTATTAGCTGTCAAACGAGCACCTGAAGGGGAAACGTGAATCCTCTACTCTCTTACAGTCACAAGCAACAGCCAAGTGGAACAATAGAATTACTAGGCAATTAGGGTTTGAAAATTACCTTACTGACAGCACATGGTGAAGGAATGTAAAACTATGTTCATGTTTTTTTTTAAACTAACTAGCTAATTCCTAAAGCTCGACCTGTCCCTCAGCAGCAGAGACAACACCCAATCACCTCACACATCTTTATGAAGAGGCTTGTTGAAAAATGTAGTTCTTGTCATGCATTTCAATGATCCTAAAACCAACAACTACATTTTTTTCTCTTGTCGTTTGGTATTTTAGGTTGAAGACAATTTTTTTTTTTTTTTTTTATAAATTTGAAATGTACTTGAAAGATTAGAAATATACTTGAAGTATGTGTTTTTGTTGTTTTGAATGATATGAATGTTTATGAATTAAAAACAAAAGACCAGAGATTGGTTGCAATAAATGCTTACACTAGTCTTACAAGTCTAATTTCTTTAAGATTGGTAATTTTTTGTATTTTTATTAGTTGGCTACATAAAAACCTATATTTTATTATTTGAAACTGAAAAATAAGACTTATTACCTCTTGGCTAACTGCTAGTTCTTCTCCAAAGAGACAAGGTTTACTACAGAGGCTAATTTTATTCAACTTGCCTCAGTGGTTCCCAACTTTGGGCTTTCGAGTACCCCAACACTTCACATTTTGAGATCACCCTTATCTTACACACCTATTTCTTGTCTTGGAGTTTCTTCTAGTGAGTTGAATTAGATGTGTTTGATTACAGAGACATCTAAAAGGTGCATTATTCGGAGTAGTCCAGTTTCAAGGTCGGGAACCACTCCTATATACAATCCGAGAATGAATCAAACATATGGCAGGAGGTAAAGGTTTGGCCAACTACTGGATTGGACATCAGACTTAACCTCTTGCTTAATAATCTTCAAGCAACACTGACGGAGTCAATCACTAATGTTCTTCTCCACTCTCAACCAAGGCTTCCGCCAACATTTGCTGGATCCTTTTCTCCACCCCAGGTCATCAAACATGGATTGAGTGCAAGTACATTGCTGGAAGGGCCCCTGGCGCCTCTTTCCACAGCCTTGGGCCTCCTGATCAGGTACAGTTAGCCACCAGTTGGCCACCAAGGGGAGCCAACCCCTGACAGCTGGCAAATGAAAATGTAAATACTGGCTGGCCCAGCAGGGCCAGAATGTGCCTGAGAGTCCCTCAAGTGTCATAAAGGCAGTCGATCTTGGCCTGTTCTTTATTTGAAAGCAGTGACAAACACTCCATGGCAAAATGTAAATACGTGAGCTCATTCCGCTAAGGTAAGAGGAACAAGAAACTCCCCTGAATATTCCTGAACGACAAGAAGGGAAAAAAGGCTCTTCGATCAGCCAGTTCTCCCGGGGAGACAAACTGAAACCTAGTTTGACACAAAATAAACCATTAGAGGGCTCAGAGGAGAGGCGGGCAAGGTCGGAGACTGTGCCCAAGCAAAGTCAGCATGAGGAACTAGGAGTGGGGGAGGCCGCACTGCTTTAGGGGCTAGACAGGGAGCGGACAGTCTGGTGTTGTTCGAGGAATTAGTGGAGAAAGTGGAGACTGAATCAGATATGGGTATGAGGAAAAAAAACAAATCTGTAGGTGAGTCAGTGACATGAGAGATGCTTGTTAGGTCAAATAATCTAAGCGTTCTTGACTTGAGGTGACACTGAGGGGGAAGGGGTGTACGCAGACTCCCAATAAAGATGGAGACAAGTATTTATTTGACTTTGTCCTGGGATTACAGGCAGAATTGCCTCGACAACTAGAGTTCACAGACTTGCCCAGTTTGGTGGTGTGCAGACCTTAGGTGGACACTGCAGGAACCGGGTTTCAGGAATCCACAGCTGTGACTGACAGTCTAAATGAAGTCCAGATACTGTACTCTTAAGAGAGAGTCTTATTCCCAAAAGGCCACAAGAAAGAGCCCGAGGAGCTGACATTTCCACAAGCACTTCACCGTCCCGGCGACTTACAAAAACAAAGACGGCGGGAGTTCTTTAAAGCAAGGTCTCTGTGGAAATCTCCAGAAAGAGTTTGTGTAGGAGGCCTTAGGGACCGTACACAAGAAATGTACTCATGTTCTTGATAGAAGCTGTCATTCAGAGACACTTCTAAGCAATACAGGGCCTGGAAAGTGTGATGAGATGACAAGGCCTGATCTGAGAAAATCTGTTAAAGGGAATCTGAAGAATTTTGGTTATATCGTAAGTGTTAAATAACCTCAGACCTACCTTGCTAGATTTAAGGTTTAATAAACAGGTTGTTAAAAGAATCTGCCGAGTTAATTTTAACTGATCGTTTCATCCCCTTCACTCTAATCTAGCAGCTTATGATCTCCTCTCCTCCTCTTTCAGCCCTCTTCCTCACCCATTAGCTCAGCTTTACCACCCTTTCCTGTCTCTCTTAACTTTCTCCTCTCCCTCCAGAAAGACCATTAACAACCCACATCTCCTCCCACTAGTCAATACAAGCACACCATCAATGCACCATCCACCCACCCACAAACACACATCCCTTCATTTGATGAGTGTATTACGGAATGGCACAACAGAAACCGTAAATGTCCTGTTTCATTACCAAAATGTGACATGTCACCAATCCATTTCTCCTTGATCTAGAGTATATACTAGAGATGGGGTACTATGGTTGACCAAATACTGACTAGTTGATTAGTCAAGGTGACTAGACTAGGTTTTATAGTTTGTTAACTTTAGTGGAAGTGCAGTCAGGTGGATTCTGAATGGCTGTTTTTAATGACTCATCAGCTGGATTCCAATGATTTTATTCTTCTGTGGCGTTAACGTTATAGTTGGTGGTGCGGACTTCCCTATTCTTCTAGAATTAGAAGGATTGTTAAAACTTTATAAATTATAGTTTTGGTGTGAATGGGCCCTTTAGAAGACTCTTTTTGAGTGACACACAACAGCGTTTCGAGCGTCCGAGTTTTAATTGCATCTTAATCTCCTGCACGGTTTCACTCTATTTAGCCATTATTGGATGCAAAAACATGTCGTGTAAACAGCCCCAAAGGTTCAACTGGGGTCAAGTGAACCTGAACCAGTCTAATTATACAGGGGATCCAGTTAAGACATTAGTCAACTATGAGTTTCTTTGGAAAATGCAGTTCATCATACACAAACACTAAATTCAGCGCACTTTACTATTACAAGATACATTACGCAATGCTTTAGCAAACAATATGCAATGGATTACAAAAGTACATTTGGCTATCAGGGAAACACAATCATCAAACTCTTTTAAATGAACAGCTGAATTGAATTTCAGAACTGTTTATCTTTTAAAACATTATCAAATATGTCAAAAGTCATCACCTCTTTTATAATTGATGGATATAATCTTCCAGCTCTTTGAATTGTGGGATATTAGTAGAGCTCTGTTATGGGATAATACAAAAAAAACTTGAGTGATTGCCAAAATGCATCTTCAAAAGCTTCCCTGCTTTATAACTTAAGTCGTTTGGATCATGTTTACTTTTGAAAAACCAACATATTTTTGTATAAAGCCACAATGCACAACAGTAGCCAGCCAAATGCTCTGAAACAATGTTCGCCTGTTTGACAAACGGGGATCTCCGCCAATTAATAACATCTGCAGCAATGAAAACAAGCACCTAACCTGGCCCTCATTACCAAATAACCGAGGGCAGAGAGTTGGGGATGGAAAGCGATACTCTGCATAGACTGCGAGACGGGGAGGACGGCAGCCAAAGCCGGCGGTTCAGGGGAGTCGGTGTTGAGAGCAGCCTAGAGGCTTATCTTCAAGTCAAATCCACACACACACACACACACAGACTCACAATCCACATAGACTAGACTTCAAACAATAATCCCCCCAAGTCACTGATATAAACTGGTCTGAACACTGCTCAGATGCTTACTGTCCCAGAAGAATCCTGGTGTGACTGTGTAGTAGTAAAGATGAACAGATAAACAGCAGTTTAAACAGCAGACATCATATATCCATTTAGTCATTACTGGTAATCTCCTGCTTTCTCGTTCTGAACTGAAGTTCTGGAGTCTTTTCAGGAATATTATTTAAGAAGACAAGTCCCACTAACTGGGACATCAGAATAGACATGAGAGACAGATTATGAGATATATGTACAAACCTGTTTCTCCAGAATGCGGGAGATTTCTCCCAGGGTTCTGTCCAGGCCAGACACTTTGTTACTGGCCCACTGGCCACTGTCCTGCCCCTGCTGCTGCTTTACTAGATCCTTTACTAGACGCTGAAGCCTGGAAGCAAACACACACACACACAACTGGGTCAAAAACCTGGGTCAAAACAAGAATAATTACTAAAAACACAGCCTTATTTTAATTGAGCATTTCTGCTCCCTTATACTTACTACTGGATTGTGAAAATAAATGTTTGAATCCTAAGGTATTTATATACCCAGGTATCTTAAATTTGTTTGTTATTTTTTGTACCACCTTTAAACAACCCGATTTAAACTTAAAAACAACTCAGCATCATTAAATATATTATACATTAATTTTACCTGAATATATAAAATGACAGTTATTATAATAATTAGAAATTAAAATATAATTGATAAAAAAAATGTTATTGGTATGGATTAGTCACATATTTATGATATTAATTTAATACATAGAGCATGCATAAAACACAACATTTACACTATTTGAAAATGGAAAAATTTGAAAGGTTTTCCAATATAATGAACTCTATGTAAAAAAAACAATTTTAATAGTATATTACAGTACATTTTTAAAATTTTCAGTTTACATTTTAATTTTAGTAAGTTTGTTACATGCTTTTTTAAATTTGTATTTAGCTTTAATTTGCTTTATTGAAATTTTATTATTTTTTAGCAAGTTTAGTAAAGAATTTTAGTAAGTTTTTAATTAATATTTTTATTTCAAATTTCTTTCAATTAAAGAGAAATATTTGTAAAAGTTTTGTTAAATATTAACACCCGAACCTGCAAGTTTCACCTAATTATGTGCACTATATATTTACAGTGGGGCTCGAAAGTTTGGGCACCCTTTGTAGAATCTGTGAAAATGCGAGTAATTTTCAAAAAATAAGAGAGATCATACTGAATGCATGTTATATTTTACTTAGTAATGTCCTGAGTAAGATATTGTACATAAAAGAGGTTTACATTTAGTCCACAGAACAAAAAAAAAAATGCTGAAATTATTAAAATAACCCCACTCAAAAGTTTGGGAACCCTTGGTTCTTAATACTGTGTTCTGTTACCTGATGATCCTCGACTGTCTTTCTGTTTTGTGCTGGTTGTGCATAAGTCCCTTGTTTGTTCTGAACAGTTAAACTGAGCAGCGTTCTTCAGAAAAATCTTTAAGGTCCTGCAGATTCTTCAGTTTTCCAGCATCTTTGCATATTTGAACCCTTTCCAGCAGTGACAGTATGATTCTGAGATACATCTTTTCACACTGAGGACAACTGAGGCACTCAACACAACTATTAAAAAAGGTTCAAACATTCACTGATGCTCCAGAAGGAAACAAGATGCATTAAGAGCTGGGGGTGAAAACTTTTGAACACGATGAAGATGGCCAAATTTGTCTTATTTTGTTGAAATATAATTTTTTTCCATTTAGTTCTACCTTCGTAAGCAACAGAAGATACTTGTATGTTTCCCGGTACACAAATTAAGTACAATTTACCTTGATCTTCAAATTCCAAAAGTTTTCACCCCCCAGCTCTTAATGCATCTTGTTTCCTTCTGGAGCATCCGTGAATGTTTGAATCTTTTTTAATAGTTGTGTTTGAACCTCTCAAATGTCCTCAGTGTGATAAAGTGCATCTCAAAATCATACAGTCACTACTGGAAAGGGTTCAAATATGCAAAGATGCTGGAAAACTGAAGAATCTGCAGGAGCTTAAAGATTTTCTGAAGAACGCTGCTCAGTTTAACTGTTCAGAACAAACAAGGGACTCATGCACAACCATCACAAAACAGAAAGAGAGTCGAGGATCATCAGGTAACAGCACACAGTACTAAGAACCAAGGGTTCCCAAACTTTTGAGTGGGTTATTTTAATAATTTCAGCAATTTTTTGTCTTGTGGACTAAATGTTAATATCTTTTATGTACAATATCTTACTCAGGACAGTACTAAATAAAAAATAACATGCATTTAGTATGAGATCTCTTATTTTTTGAAAATTACTCATATTTTCACAGATTCTGCAAGGGGTGCCCAAACTTTCAAGTCCCACTGTATCTATAACCATACTCCTTACTCCATACATTATTTTTAAATAAATTATTTAAAAAAAATTAATATTATTCCCTTTTCAGAGACTGCTGGAATGTCACACAGGTGTACATGCTTTCATGTTTTACTATCATTGTGCAAGAGCACAAACCTGATCCACACAAAATAAAATAGAAAGAATTATAGACTGTAAGACGAGATTAGTGACAACACCGCTTGGATATCAGTATTGCATTGCATTGCATTGCATTGCATCTAATGGGCAAAACTATAAAGGTTTGATTATGGAAAGCCCAGTGCTGGCATAATTTCTGAAGCCTGGATTTAAGAAGACAGCATTAAGACATGAGAACTCAGTAGAAGACCTCAGCATGGGTATATGATCCTTAAAAGTTGAGCAAGGAGCTTACTTTGCCTTGTAAGGAGAGTCAGGGCTCTGGGTCTTGGCTTCCATGCATGTCTCATACTCCTTAGCCCTGAAAAAGAAAGACAAACAAGTCTGTCAGAAAGAGAAAGATAGACAGAGAGCCAGAGAGGAGTCCGATGGCTGTCAGCCTGAAGACATGAGGAGATAAGACGACGTGCTGAACAAAGAAAATGTCAAGAGGTCAAGCTGAGCCTCAAACTGTTTATTTAGTCTTTGGGCCGCACTAGCAGCAATCACAAACTAACAAGCATGAACAAGTCACAAACGCTCAGTCTTCAGAGAGGTATCACAGTAGATGATGTTGTTTCACAGCAGGGAATACCAAACTCTCCAATAACCACACTATTGAGTTCAGAAATCAAAATAAATAAGATTGATTGGCCGATTGGTGTGAATCACCCCTTCTACATTCCCTCATGAGTCACGGACCAAAGAAATGTGTGCTGTCAGTCAGCTCTAGCACGCTGGTGTGGTCCAACAAGCAAAATTCCTGACAATCACACATCCCATTCCGTCAGATAAGGATGATCGATCAGCTCCTGAGAGAAAAAAACAAAAAATAAGCTTGATGGATGGATGTTCAGGGGCTGATAAGCTCAGACAGCTCTTTCCGGAAGACAACGTCAGAGAGCAGAGTGGTCACAAGACTTTTAATAGTTTAATCTTGATTTGAGTTGAAAGTGATTTTGGTATTTGGTATTGGTATTGGTATACACTGCTAAATAAGAAACAACGTTGACGTTGATTTTCAAATCAACGTACTTTCAAAAACTTTTCAATCTTAAGGAAGCTCTATATATTTAGACTTTTTAAAGAAGTATAATCGGTTATTCAAATTCTAATTTCTCCGCTAGGGCAGAAAATTCTACCAATTATGCATAACAAGAATGTTGTTCACAGCAGGACATTTTGAAGTCTGATCTGAATATTTTTTTATATAATATAACAAATTACTAAATAATATAAAAAAATGAACAACTAGATGATATAAAATAGAATGAAGAACTCAATAATAATAGAATGAATGAATAAACATTACTTAAGTAGAATGAATGACTAAAACAGATTGAATCAAGTGAATGAATCAAACAGAATGAATGAATGAATTGAATAAATGACTAAGCAAGCTAAATGAATGAATAATAGATTTGAATGACTAAACAGAATGAATGAGTAAATTAACGACTAAATTGAATAAATGACAAACATTATCAGAATGGATGATTACATGATAAATGAAAGACTGAAAAATAAATGAACAGTGGAAATTGCATTTTTTTTGGTAGATGTTGGATTGAGGTGGATACATTTCTAGTACCGATTTGTAGGAAGCAATAGATCACACTAAATAGCGCTCATTTGAATAGTGACTTCAAATGAATTTATGGTGTCTAAAAGGACAGGAGACTTTGGAGATTCAACCAGGCTGTGTGATGATCCCTTAACCCTAAACCTTGACTATTAAGATGCTAAACAATAACTTGACTATTAACACCGTTATGTTTAACTCCGCCTTCTTTTGAGTGACAGTAGCAGAGCATGCTTTCCAAATTCTGAACAGTGATTTCAATGTGCTCTGTTTTGTAGGAGTGAAGCAATGCTCACCAAGCCTCCAAATTTGAGAAGTGGTGCGCTCGGAGAAAGACTGTGAACCGTACCTGGCCTCGTCCTCATCCTCCAGATTACAATATTCCTCTTTGACAGCTTTACGCCTGCACGGGTTAAACAGAGGGGCAATCGCCAGACTATCAATCTCTGAACAAGGCAGGCCCCATTAAACGGGCCGGGCACCATAAATATTAGTAACCAGCTATAAGTGGAGGGGGGGCAGCTACAAAGCTACAATGCAGAGCTAATCATCAATTCATCACGATGTGCCCCACTATTCACCTCCGCCCATGCTGGACGCAGACATCACCCTCCCCCAATCGACTGTAAAACCATCAATGCCTTCTGACGGATAAAAAAAGAAAACAAATACAGTGTATCCATTTTAAATGTGCTATGGGAGGCTCAGGCGTTCGGCACTCCCAATTACAGAGAACATTTGGTTGGGCAGCGGTGCAATATTTAATATTGGATTTGAGAGGCTCTCAATCAAATGGAAGACAGTTTGACTGATGATGAATAAAAGGACGAGGAAAAGGGAGGGAAAAATGTGACCTGTGGAACATATCCACCGAGAGGAATGTGGTTGGATCCATCTATAAATTCAACAAACATGTATAAGGGGTTATATGTGGAATAAATATTGGATACATCCCGAGATTAAAAAGATTTACATGCACCTGATGGTAAATAAAAGTCTGAGGTAAGCAGAGTCCAAGTGTCTTAAAGTTGAAACTATCGGAGCTGCAGTTTAGTGGTGGTCGCTCATTCTCAGACACTTTGGCCCTGTTCCAAATGGAACACTTGATGTGGACTTGTTGTCTAATAACCTTAACTTGCAAGTATGCCCAAAGTTCACAAGAAAAAAAAAAAAGTGTCATTTATGACGTACACCAATGTCATTCAAAACATATAAAAGCTTCATTCGTCTTCGGAACACAATTTAAGATATTTTGGATGAAAACCTGGAGGCTTGTGATTATCCCATTGACTGCCAAGTAAATAACAGCGTCAAGGTCCATAAAAGCATCATCAGAAAAGTCCATCTGCCATCAGTGGTTCAACCGTAATGTTATAACGAGACAACAATACTTTTTGTACAGGAAGAAAACATACATAATGACTTTATACAACAGGTCGTCACAGTGATGCGGCGAGACATAGAGGAGACAAATTGTTGAAGCCATTATTTTTGTTTTCTTCACGTACAAAAAGTATTCGGTTACACTTTATTTCGATAGTCCACTTCAGACATTCTACTGACTATAAGTAACTTTGTAACTACATGTCAACTACATATCAACTAAATCTCAGAAATGTGCAATTTTCTACTATCTCTCAGAGTAGACTGTTAGGGTAAGTTTAGGGTTAGTGTTAGGGGTAGGTTTAGGCTTAGTATAAGTTGACAATAAGTTGACAAAGAAAGTGTTAGGAGATATTAAGCAGACAAACTACTAATACTCTACTAACTGCTAGTTGACATGTAGTTGCAAGGCTACTTACTGCTAGTAGAATGTCTAAAGTGGACTATCAAAATAAAGTGTTACCAAGTATTCTTGTTACTTCAATGTTACTTACAATGAACGAAGCTTTTGCAGGTTTCCCTTTAATGCTGCAAAAAACTATCATCACTAAATGTCACCAACATTTGGACTCAGAAGAGGATGGAAAGGGTCCAAAGGCCACACTTGATGTGAACTTGAAGACTTGTGTTCTTCGCCACACTGACCATATGGGTATCCAATTTCACAAGTATCACAAGTGTGTCCTTTGTGGACGCCATGATCCCTCAAATGTGCCCTTTTGCCGAGCCTGACCTGGTGCAGTATTCACAGCAGGCAACTTCCCAGCATTACGTTACCAAAGGAAAACCCCAAGGGTTAAGGACTATACTTCCAGGACATACTACTGGTACTCCTTTAGGAAACATAAATGTGTTGAAAAGGTTCAAATACACACCAAAACAGGACTAAGACCCCACAATTTTGGCCTACCCTGCGCTCAGGTTTACTGAAGCCCTCATTGCAAGATCATCATGCTTTTCCTCGCAGCTCTGTTCCCTCCCACTCTTCCCTACCTTCCTCACTGACTCTTAAAGCGATGGACTCTGGGAGTGCAGAACAGGGGGTCTTTTGTGTGCCGCCCCCTCTAAAGTAAACCAACACACAGAGCACACTGTTCTCAAGCCTGGGGAAAAGACAAGCAATGCAACCAGCCGAACATCATACGCAAGAGAGAAAGGGCCATCAGAGGGAGACGGAAAGAGTTAAGAGCGAGAGACTCTGAAAGTTTAAAGCCCACATCCAAAGCTGACACGGGCGGACATGCTACTTTCAAGGTAATTAAAACCACACGTTTGCACGCAAAGAACTAGCCATATATTTGAAGAATAAATCAGGGTCCAGCTAAGGAAATTAAATAGCCTTTTCCATGCCATGGCTGTAACAGGGACTGAGCGGGCTCAACAATGACACTGAGGGGCAACCTGGGAGGGCTGAGAAAGGTCTCTAGAGTTTTACAAACGCCACACTGTGCTCCTATAAAACGGCTCATTTCCACCCTGTGGTGGAGCCACTATCCTCGGCAACCCAGAGCTGTGGGCGGCCGTGATTTATGAGCGTGTAGCGCCTGTTCTCTCCCTTTCATTCTTTCCTCCTCACCCTCTTTCCCTCACCGTGTGAGTGTTGCAGGGCTCAGCACAGGAGTGACAGAGAACAGAGGAGGCTCATGTTGTCACTCTTCCAGGCAAAGCTCAGAGCTGTTTTCTGCCCTCTGAGCTACCTCTGTATTAATGAGCTCAGAAGCGGTGCAGACTGCCGGTCTCCTCTCCACTGCAAGTTCAGAGACTGTTAGTAGACATCACATACAGAGAGTGCGAGAGAGAAAGCCTGCAAATTACTATTACCGTAAGGCCACCAATACGGATGTAGCAACCATAACAACTCAACAAATCAGATCTCAATAATAGTAACAGAGTTTGTTGAAGTTTCGATATAACTTCTGAAAGTCGTAATGTTATTACAAATTTTTACTTATTCCAACTTACAAATATCGTAATCTACCAAGCAGCAAATATTACAACCTGGGAGGGCTGAGAAACTTACAAGTGCAGAAATTTCCTAACGCATCAAAACTAAATAACACCATAACTTCTGCGACTCTTCTGCATAGGACAAGCAGTTCGGAGAATGTATGGATCATTATAACTTGTGAACATAATTTAATACATTCACGTTGAAATTTCAACTATCAAATTCAACTAAAAATTTTATTATAAGTTAACTACGGTACTCAGTAATTTGTACTGTAAGTTATGTATGAAAAATCTACAACTTAAATTTCATAACTTAAAATAACACTATTAGATTGTAATTTACAAACGTAGAAACTGATTAAAATAATTGAATTATGTTGGAAAGTATACATTTACTTTACATACGATTAAAATATCTTGCAGTGTCAAATGTTACTGCAACTCATGAATACAGAAATTCTATGTACAAACCTGTAGATATTTATATGTTTATTCCCCATATTTGGCAAATAATCAATACCCAAGCATTATTGTGCTGCAATTAAACAAACACCTTACAGAAGTCATTATATTAGCAGTTGGATGTAAACTTGTATGGATGTATAAGGTTTTCTCAAAAACATCCCAGGGTTAGGACTGTACACTGAACAAACCATTTCTGGAACGGTTCATTCCATTTTTAACATTTCTGACAAACAACCATACCACATTACCCCTCTCTCTCTCTCTCTCTCTCTCTCTCTCTCACACACACACACACACACACACACACACACACAAACAGTTGTGACAGGAGGCAAAATTGATAGTGCCCAGGTCTAGGATCTGACACTGAGACACGTTTGCTCCTATTTGTTGAATACTATTGATTTTCTTTGATACTTCATTTAAAAATCAATAGTTGGAAGAGAGAAAAACAGGCATGCTTTACACATACTTTAACATACTATTGTACACTAGAGAAGCCTTCAGTTTTGGCAGCATGGTGGCAACCAATTAGGAAAAAAGCTCTTAACAGGTGAAAGTGGGGGAGTGGATGGGAGTTGCTAACAGATCGATTCTCACTTTTTCCTCCCCAATCACAGAGAGTGGCCATAAATTAAGCTCATCAGTGTTGCCGTGTGGACAGCCGGGATGCACATCGCCTCTGCTCTTCATCTCCTTGTCACTCATAAAGCTCTCACAAGCAGCAACACCACGCTTTAGCCACACAGAGCGAGAGAGAGAGAGATAGAAGAAAGAGAGAGGAGACTGTGATCGCATCACCTTGAGTTCATGCGTGCCCGCAGTTTCTTGGCCTTTTTCCGAGCTTTCTGCCTCTCTTCTCCCTCTTTTGCACTGTCGGAGGGCACGCTGCTGTCAGTCATGATGTCTACGATGTACTTTTTTAGAGACAGGTGTTCCTGTTGAAAAATAAATAAATAAATAATTAATTGAATTAGGTAAATGTTGCTTTCATATAAGAGCAAATTTGTTTGAGAAGAGTGAAAGGTGATTTTCAAACATTTTTGGGTGCAATTTGTAACAAATAACAGGTGTTAAAGTTTACTTGTTTGATGTAATAAGATGTTACTTGTAGTTTTTGTTTATAATGCTAACAACTAAGCTGATGACTGTTGTTGTATTTCAATTTATTGCAAGGCATATACAGATTCAATATTCAAAAATATAATATAATAAATACAATATAATAATAAAAACATTTTATAAAATTCAACAACGTAAAAAAAAAAGGTTTTGTACATGCAATTGCATAAAAATTTTTTTAACTGTACCTATAACCTATAACCACATTTAAGTTTTTTGTGCCAATCTTTCAAAGTCCTTAAAAGTTTGTCCTATCATATAATCATATCATAATATTAAAAACCAGGCAGACCAAAAACGTGTTTTATACATACAAACAGACTAAAATAAACAATGCATTTTTACGAGTAATGCAATAATTTAACATGAACTAATATTCAACAGCACAGATTCAGAATTTATTTTAGAATTATTGATAAAGCATATTAACATTTTGAATTTAGCATTCACTTTCATATTCTCACTATAATTTTTATTAGCTTTTTTAATGTCATATTTTTATACAGCTTTATTTTTATGTATTTTTTTTAAGATTAGTAATTTATTATTATTTTATAAGATTAGTAATTTTTCAATTTAATTTGAGTACATAAAATGTATTTATTTCGGTTTCATTTTAAGTTTTTCATCTAATATTTATATTCTGTTTCCGCTTTATTTCAATTGCAGGAAATAATTTTTAAAAGATCAAATCTGAGTTCGAACTGAAGCAAACAAATGTGAGAAAGGCATTTAGGAATTCAAATCACGAGAAAGACAATAAGTAAAAGTGACAGTGAAGTGACATACAGCCAAGTAAGGTGAACCATACTCAGAATTCGTGCTCTGCATTTAACCCATTTAAAGTGCACACACACAGCAGTGCACACACACACACAGCAGTGCACACACACACACACACACAGTGAACACACACCCAGAGCAGTGGGCAGCAATTTATGCTGCGGCGCCCGGGGAGCAGTTGGGGGTTCGGTGTCTTGCTCAAGGGCACCTCAGTCATGGTATTGCCGGCCCGAGACTCGAACCCACAACCTTAGGGTTAGGAGTCAAACTCTCTAACCATTAGGTAACGAGAGAGACCTCTCAGTTCAAAGTCATGTGCATCCAGAAAAAGGGCAATAGAAAAATGACACATGGTTGTGTCAGAACAGAGCGACAAGAGAAGAGATCAAACATCAAACCACCAAGCACATGTACAAAGGGTGGTCTTCAACTCCCACACTAGGATGTAAAGCGGAGTGCCTTCATTGAAAGACCAGGTGTCACGCTCTTTGTGTGGCATGTAGAGTCCTCCCGGCCCAGCCATTGTGCTCCGTAATCATGAAGGCATCTCCTCTGCTCGCTGCTGGCATTAAGGCGGTCGGAAGTGCTGAGGGGGGAGAGAGGTATAGCTTTCCGTCTCTTTCTGATGATGCCGATATTTCCATGGGAAGAAAGACGGATGTAACTCAATTTCAGATGATGTGATGCATGTGCCAGAAAGCAATTATCCAATTATCCTGTCATCCGGCACCTCGGAGGATGGGAGCAGCGGGTGAGATAGATAAGAGTTCCCACTCGGAGTCGATACCTCAGAGGCTGTGTGCTAGCGGAGGATGGGGGCCAAAAACCTACTAGGTTGATTCTGGAGGTTTAGTATGACTTAAATAACTTGGGTACGTGCACTATATGAGGCAACAATTCGATGACCACAAAACCAGTGATAAGTAGCACAGGTATATTTGTAGCATTAGACAAAATAATAGATTTTTCTTTCATGCCAAAAATCATTCGGATATTAAGTAAAGATCATGTTCCATGTAGATATTTTGAAACATGTATATCAAAAAGTAATTTTTGATTATTAATATGCATGGCCAAGAACTTCAACTTTAACTCAATATATTCAAAATATTCTATATTTTCAAAAAGTTGCATCTCAGCCAAATATTGTCCCATCATAACAAACCATACATTGGTGGAAAGCTTATTTATTCAGACGATGTATAAAGCTCAATAAAAAAAAATAAAAAAATCGACCCTTACTATCAGTATTATTTATGCTCGGAGCCAAAGTTGAGTGATAAGCTATGTACTCAATATTTAGGGATTTGTTTGGAGACCATGAACAACGTATCTGAATAAACATCCGCTCTCGCTTTCTTCTAACAGCTCTTCAGAGGTCCATTAAGGTTGGACAATAACAAAGTGAACAATAACAACGTTTTAACGACCACAGCCTCGAATGCTTGACACCTGTCCTGAATGAATGACTTTGAGACAAATGTGACAAATTGCCTCATGGACCTCCGTTTGAAATCTGTACATCTGCATCATATAGTGTTTCAAGTGGACGAGTTATTGTGTGTGTGCTGGACGGGGCATCCACCCCGAGTCCCTGGGGAACAGGAGTCGACCCTGCAGTCATAACCATTGCCTCCCTGCAGCCAGAGAGGCATCTGTTGAGTAATCTCTCTGAAAGGCGATCTAGTTCACTTAATGGGATTGTTTCTGTAACACCTCAAAGACATGCACCATCTTGAGATTATAAAGAGGGGTTTGGAGGAGAGGGGAGCACTCCAAAAAAAGATCTATGAGGAGATCAGGGCCAGAGCTAAGCTCCTAATGTGCAAGTGAACTGAGGAATGGAAAACAGTTATGGCAAGTCAATCGGTCCGACAGTTTGGGACTCAAACAGAATTTAATTTAAGAATACATTTTAAGTGAAAATCATATCATTTCATAATACCACTGCTCTGGACATACTCCGGCAAAACAAAACTTACCCGAGCTAAATATTAAACGGACACTTTTCAATGGTTTCTGGAGGTTCTAAAGACTAAGAAATTAAAACTTAGGGAATAAATTGAAGGCAACAGTATGTCAATAGAGCGCTTTATTAATTTATTATTAATTTTAGAAAAAAAATGCTTAAGGCTTGAACAGCTCTGCTCACAAAAACTCAAATATGGAAATAATTTCTACTGTATCTTCTGGCTGCACTTGAAAACATATTTTATCAATATTTTGTCTTGTTTTTCAGTTCAAATGTCCAAAGATTTTTAAAAATCAAGATACATTTACTTGCTAATAAATTGTCATAAGAAGTCTTATTTCCTGCAGAAAATTTGTATACTCCTCTGACAGATATTTAAAGTGTTAGTTCAACCAAAAAGGTAAATTATGTCATTAATGACCCTCATGTAGTTACAAACCCGTAAGACCTCCGTTCATCTTCAGAACACAGTTTAAGATATTTTAGATTTAGTCCGAGAGCTCTCAGTCCCTCCATTGAAGCTGTGTGTACGGTATACTGTCCATGTCCAGAAAGGTAAGAAAAACATCATCAGAGTAGTCCATGTGACATCAGAGGGTCCGTTGGAATTTTTTGAGGCATTGAAAATACATTTTGGTCCAAAAATGGCAGCATTGTCTTCTCTTCCCTGTCTGTTGTGTGAGAGAGTTCAAAACAAAGCAGTCTGGATATCCGGTTCGCGAACGAATCATTCGATGTAACCAGGTCTTCTTGAACCAGTTCACCGAATCAAAATGAATCGTTGAAACTGTTCGCTTCTCCAATACGCATTAATCCACAAATGACTTAAACTGTTAACTTTTTTTTTACGTGGCTGACACTCCCTCTACAGAGTACAGTGTACCAAGAGCCGTTTCTGTCAGACGTGTCCGATACTGACATGATGATGATACTGCGCATGTGTGATTCAGCGTGAAGCAGACCGACACACAGAGCGTCTGAACCGAACTGATTCTTTTGATGATTGATTCTGAACTGATTCTGTGCTAGTGTTATGAGCGCGGGTAAACCGAAGGCTTGAATCAAGGGCAATCATCGCCAATGACGTCATTACATCGAGCGCAAAAGAACTGGTGAACCGTTTTCTTCAACCGGTTCACTGAAAAGAACCGAAATTACCATCACAACTGGTGATCCGAAAACCGATGCAACCGGTTCTTGACTCGTGAACGAGTCATTATCTGGCTCGGCTCGGTGTTCATCTTCATCTCTCTCTTCACAGCAGTTCAGTCAGTGTACTGTTTGAGTAAATGAATTACTCCGGGATATTGGTTTGTTTGAACTCAGAGGGAGTGTCAGCCACATTAAAAAAAGTCAACAGCTTAAGTCATTTGTGGATTAATGCTTCTTGGAGATGCGAACCGTTTAAAACGATTCAGTTTTCGATTTGGTGAACTGGTTAAAAAAAATCCGGATACATCGAGTGATTCGTTCGTGAACCGGATATCACTAAACTGCAGTGCTGTGAACGCGCTCACAACAGACATGGAAGAGAAGACAATGCTGTTAAGGGTCAATGGTCTTAAGGGTTTGGAACGAAATGAGGATGAGTCATTAATGACATAAATTAAATTTTTGGGTGAACTAACCCTTTAAACAAACTTAATTTCTTCTTTTTGCAATAAATGTATTTCGATTTGAGGATGTTTAGTATAACAAATATTTTAATATAAAATATATTTGTATTAAAGTGGTCATATGATGCTGTTTTAAAGATCATTATTTTGTGTATTTGGTGTAACAGAATATGTTGACATGCTTTAATGTTCAAAGAACACATTATTTTTCAAATACTTTAAATTATTGTAGGTCCTCTATGGCCTGTCTCTCTCAAACGCATCAGTTCCTCCTTCTGACAAGCGCAGTCTGCTCTGATTGGCAAACTGACCCAGTGCATTGTGATTGGCCGAACACCGCAAGCACTCGTCAGAAATGTAACGTCCCTTTCCATAATTGCAAGCTTTCTTTCTTTGCGTAAACATTTGTGCGGCATTACGCAAATATTTCCACATAGCGTGTTTAAATGAGGCATTTCAGGGGGGCATGGCAGAGTCTTAAACTTTGATAAAGAATATATCTTTGGATTTGAGACTTCAGTCTTTGCAACTTTACAGATCTTCATTCCAATAACCCCTTTAAAAAATAAGACAAACAGAGAAAGATAGTTTTCTTGACATGATGTTATGAATTTAAGACTTTATAATATCGGATTTAAAAAGCTTTCAATATGTGGAATGTCAAATTTTAAGACCTTTTTAAGACCCTGTTTAATAAATGCATGAAATTTATAATTTAGATGATCTAAATGACTCAAGCCTGTGAGAATCTTTTGCCAGATTGAAATAGTTGGATTGGTTTGGTGAACATTTAACCCCCCCCCCCCCCCACCATCCCCCCCAACCCAAACTCCAAGTATAAGCAATAGTTAATAGTGATGCTTTCCTCAGAATGGCATAAAAAATGTATGCTATAGAAAGAGGACAATATGGCAAATGACGACCTATCAAATTCATGGACGGACAGGTGATGGACAGGTGTCCACTTGCACACCGTAATAATAGGAGGCGTGCGAGTGGGATATAAAAAGTGAGAGAGACCATCTCGTGGGCTTGAACACCCAAAAACCCACAGTGCTATGGGGCGTAATGAGAGAGCACCCAAAACATCACACCTCCGCCGCTGCCCAGGGGCCGTGATGAAGCTCTCGCTGTCACACTGATACACGTCCCCATCCTCCACTCTTTTGTGTGACACAAAAGAGCCGGCAAAAGATGGCTTTCCCCAATGTGAAACGGACAGCTGTTTGTCATTCAGGTACAATGTAAAGACTGGAGGTATAAGGTAACTAACCAGCAACCCACACAGACACAATAAAAAACTTGACTTGTGCATCCCTTGCAAGACTACATTATAAACTTTGATGCGTAATTTGACATGATGCATAATTTTGACTTTGTTGTCAAAAGAAAAAAAAAAGTTCAGAGGACGCAAAACAACTTGTGTTAATCAGAACACTAAAGGAAAGAACTAATATGCAAATAAATGTTTATATTTATTTTTCTATTTTAATAATATAATTCAAATAAATAGTATAAAATATATATGAATTATGAATATTAAATATTGAGATATGTTTAATATGTGTCTATACTTATTTTATATTATATATTCCAGAAAAAATATAAAAGAAATAAAAAAAACTAAATAATATAATTTAATAATAATATATAAAATATAATTAGTGAGTGAGTGAGTGAGTGAGTGAGTGAGTGAGTGACTCACATTAATAAATGCCATACAACTATTGTTCATGTAAATTAATGTTAATAAATGAAACCTTATTTAAAGTGTTACCAAATAGTTCAGTATATATATATAAGGCGTTAATGCAGGCTATTCATTTTGTTTAATCAAAGTTTGGCCACCCCACTCACAACTGCTAAAGGATTGAGTTTATTCAGACTTGAGCATCTTAACGAGTGAGTAATCGCGATTAATTTTGCATTTTATTTAATCGATTGACAGCACTTACTACTATAGTGTTCTATTATATTTACATAATAATCTTTAAATTACTTTAAGCCACTTAATGTATTGATACACAACAGAAGTCTGGACTTAAATCTGTTTGTCCCACATGAGCACTTGTGTGCAAACCACTATGCCGTGACTCCAACAAGCTGTGTGATATTTCAGCTTGAATAACTGAACGTACAGCTGTGTTTCTGGATCTGGCGTCAAAGGTTGAGGATAAATAAAACTCTTACGTGTCAAACACTGGGGGCCCAGAGCCGCGATATATCACTTTAAACCAGAAAAGATGACAACCAATAAAGGATAATATAGAGTCCAAGAGGCAATCCAAGTGTCCCGCAGACACACTGATCCATTGCTGTTGATAATCGCTGTATTTTCAATTTAACTCGGAGTCTTTTAAATAGCGAAATATGACTAAATACGAGGACAGACGGAGGCTCTGGACACGCTTCTGCTGAAAAACTATGTTGTGACCTCTGCACGGTTCAGCCAACCATCTCAGTTTTAATTAAAAATCTTTCATAACGGCAAGAATTATGGAAGCGCCGACTGGAAAATAGTTGGCGGTTGCGTGAATGAAATACAGCGCACCAAAATGAGCAAAGACATAAATAAGAAGCACGGGGGCGTCCATGGCAAGACTATCCAAACAAGTCTCACGGCCAGGTTTCCTTAAAATGGGAACGAATTACCAAAATTGCACATTTAGACATATTACTTATAAACTTCTATAGATGAAGGAATATAAGCAATATGTTCTTTTCCAATAAGAACCAAGGACACGGTATGATGAACAAATTTACAGTTCAGACAAATTCAAGTTTCCAATTTAGCTAATTTCGCTGACTTTTATAGACAATGAATAAATCAAATGTAAATGGTGGTTTCCCTTTAAACGTAAACCGAATGGAAGTTGTTTAAAAACTAGTTCCACGTGAACAGTAAATTCAATGAAACACATCAAGCTCTACAATCTAGACAAGCCTTATTAAGTCGGCTGCACCTGACGTGTGTCGCGTGGTTGCGAGCCGTGGCGTGGTGGCTCGGCTGTGTGTTTATCACACTGTCAGGCAGAGAAATAGGTGGCCGCAGTCAAGGCTAATGATTTAGGGCTAGCAGTGGGGGTTTAAATATTACCCGCTGAAAAAAGGTTTGAATGAAGGAGGTCCAGGGGCCAAAGGTGCGACATATAGCACCAACAGTTGTCAGCCGTATAAAGAAGCCCAGTGTGAAAGCCAATCTCAATTGCGGTGAGAGATCCCGCATTTAACGAGCGGCGTTCAGAGGAAAGGCACTCTGTCAAGCCCAGAGACAAGGAAGGGTGATCTCACCCCGCACCATATACACAAACACTATTAGCGTTGATTCGTTGTAGCTTTTTACGGTACCACAAACTGGGGACAATATGGGAAAGTTGGTGTCGATCCACTCAACCTTTACAGATATGAAAAATGATGTGCAAAATCATAAAATGAAATGTATGCCATAAAAATGAACTTGAATAGAGTGTGTGCGTACTGTTTGTGTGAGAAACATGGCAAGAGTGAAATTATTTACATGAAGTACCACCAAATATTCAAGTAATGTTTTAAGCTTTCAAGAAATATTATGAACAATAAATGTAATAATTCATATTTGTATATAAAATCAGAGTAAAATGCTATATTCTGGGTTTTTTTGTATTTAATTGAATGTATCGTATAATGACATTTTGAAAAAAAAGGATCAAAATTAAACTAATTTTCAAAAAAAAAAAACTAAGTTTTGTAAAAAATTTATAATTTATAATAATTTATTATTTTATTTTAATAATAATTATTCAGAACAATTCAAAATTTGTTTATAAAATACATGCAATAAAAGCAAACAGATGTGTGTGTGAGAAGAATATGGGCAAGACTAAAACAATTTACATTAAGCACATTTTTTCAAGTAACCTTTCAATAAATATAATAAAAGTAAGAATTTGCATTTTATAGAAAATTTGTATGAAATGTTCCTTTATTTTTTTGCTTTTTGTATGTATGATACATTTGTATGCATCATTTAGGTTATTTGAAAAAAAAAAGAAAAGAAAAATAAGCGCATCTACAATAATATATATATTTTTTTTAATAAAATTGCTAAAATATATAAAATTATAAATGATGTATCTGGCCTTTCATATATAAATATTTAACTTATAAATTAAAATTATATATATATATAAATTTGTACTTATAATATCCATTTTCTTTAAGTACATTAGGATGTTAAGTCACTTTCATATTTAAAAGTTCATGCAAATGTATACATTTATTTGGATTTCTATCAAAACTTTCTTTTTTTTCCACTATGGACTCCTGGGAAGGTCCCTTGTTTCTTCTGTGTTTTTTAGAGGGGGAGACTCACCACCTCCTCATCGGACAGCTCCCGCCCTTGAATGCTGCTGCTGTCCCGCACTGCCTGCTGGTGCCTCTTCCCCTTAATGTGACTGAACAGGTGGACCTCAGAGGTGATCTGCAACACAAACACAGAGGTCGGAGATCATGTGAGGCGACTCGCCAACTATAAAGCCATGGGCCTGAAAAATACCGATCTACCGCACAATGCATTTCGGCATCATTCACGCCCTGACAGTTCTCAGGTATCAAGACATATGTTCCAACCCTTTAAAGCTAAATATGATCCCTCGATCCCACAGACATCTGCAGAGCTGACACACACCTCTCATAAGAGCCAGAAAATCTGAAAACACTGGTGAATAACTGATAAGGAAAATAACCAAAGAGTTTCGAATGTATCGGCGCCTCAAGCACTGTTTTTCACCAGCTCAAATATCCCCTCTTGAGTTTGTAGTGCAGCTCACCTGTCCTGAGAACTCAAGAGGTCATGTGAAAGCATATAAGACTCCTCCTCTACGGAAAGTCTCTATTATTCATGTAATGGTTCTGTTGATCATGAGAAACTGGGCTGGTATAACTGAAAAGATCAGGGCTGGTAAACAAAAGATAGATGGTTCAAACTCCATAAGGGCTGATCTCGTACTCTCACCACCATCAAAACATCTTCTTTTATGATCCAAACTTGAAAGTCACTTTTAATCTCTTTTTGTGCTACGTATAGAGTAAACAGAGTACATTGAGTTCAATTCTTGGGTTAAATTTTCCAATTAGCGACAATATTGTGTTGTGCACTGACTTCCAAACGTTACTCCAATAGGACCGAACCTAAAAAGGTGCTTTGCATGAAAGTGACCCGAGTGTAAAATCTGTCCTAAAACACAAAAGCAGTAAAGTTTTCCCTATAGCAGGTGAGGACACCAGTATCTGGATGCTTGTGTTGTTTGTCTCCTTTGAGTCCTGGAGTCCAGCCCACACAGGACAGTCTGTGTATAATGTCATTAACTAGAGTGCTTCCCGCTGACCTAAAGATGATCTCTGGTGTCAGAGCCTGGCCAAGGTCATCTGACATTTTTAACAAGATTTCATTCTCCCCAGCGCTTAATCTGATGTCAGTTTGAAGCTCCAAGGTGTCTGGCCCCAGTTGCAGTAAAAGCAGGGCGCGCCAGAGATAAATGCGGCCAGTCAAAGATTTGTTGCCTGTCGCTTGAAAAGCATAATCACGCCCAGCTATTAATCTCCGCCCAGAGTTCATGTTTAATTAATGCAGTTAAATTCTCATTTACATGCATTCTCTATGAAAATCCTCTGAATCACCTTGTGGTCTGTGATTTTTATGTACTCTGCCTGGCAATGCAACAAAGACGGACTGTCCATCCTTGCAGGGATCTCTGCACTCATTGGCTCAAATGGGACAGAATTCCCCCATCGTCAATGGCCCTGAATGTATTAAAACCAGTCAAACAGATAAGAGAGAATCGCATAATGTGGTACCTACCACAACGTTACAGAGTGAGCATTGCTTCTTCCGTTCATAAGGGGTGAGTTTGGGGGCGTAGTCCGTGTTGGCATGTCTTCCGCTGCTCAGCTCAGCGGCCTTTTCTTTCCTCTGCTCCATCTGCTCCATGTGTCGACGGCTGCTCTCGTCATGCTGAAAATGGTTTTACTTTTAGATTTGGTAAAATTATTATAATGCATGAAGAAAGCATTTCTCTAAAATTTCCAAACTGGAGAAAACGTAATAATCCAATAATATGAATGTTTTGTGAAGGCTTCAACAAGCAACACAACATGCAATACAATTTTTATTCATTGATGAAAAGGCCAATGGATGCTTATAATAGCTTTTGTCAATAAAACTGTTGTTCATTAAGTTATCGTCTCGTTTCCATCAATGAAAAAATTATTAACACTGCATAACGGCAGTTTTGGCTAAGGTACTGGATTTTTTCAAAAAGGGAATAAGATGATGTCAAAGGATGACTTGTGGTAGTTTACCTTCATCTGGATTTTCTTCTGTAGTTCCTCCATGGCTTCCTGCTGAGCCGCACTGAGAGCAGCCAAACGCTCCTCACGGTCCCTACGGTGTGGACAGCACAAAAAAAAAATTAAAAAAAAATAAAAAAGGAAACATTCAGATATGACTAGGGATGTAACAGTTCACTCAACTCATGATTCGATTCACGATCTTTTATTTTAAACAAAATTATATTTAAGACAAATTATGAATTTAATGTATCATTTTATTATTGCTTGGACAAAATGTTGTACAAACCCAATTCCATAAAAGTTGGGACACTGTACAAATTGTGAATAAAAATAGAATGCAATGATGTGGAAGTTTCAAATTTCAATATTTTATTCAGAATACAACATAGATGACATATCAAATGTTTAAACTGAGAAAATGTATACTTTTAAAGGGACAAATAAGTTGATTTTAAATTTCATGGCATCAACACATCTCAAAAAAGTTTGGAAAAGGCCATGTTTACCACTGTGTGGCATCCCCTCTTCTTTTTATATCAGTCTGCAAACGTCTGAGGACTGAGGAGACAAGTGTCTCAAGTTTAAGAATAGGAATGTGTCCCATTCTTGTCTAATACAGGCTTCTAGTTGCTCAACTGTCTTAGGTCTTCTTTGTCACATCTTCCTCTTTATGATGCTCCAAATGCTTTCTATGGGTGAAAGATCTGGACTGCAGGCTGGCCATTTCAGTATCCTGATCCTTCTTCTACACAGACATGATGTTGTAATTGATGCAGTATGTGGTCTGGTATTGTCATGTTGGAAAATGCAAGGTCTTCCCTGAAAGAGACGACATCTGGATGGGAGCATATGTTGTTCTAGAATTTGGATATATCTTTCAGCATTGATGATGCCTTTCTAGATGTGTAAGCTGCCCATGCCACATGCACTCATGCATCCCCACACCATCAGAGATGCAGACTTCTGAACTGAGCGCTGATAACAACTTGGGTTGTCCTTGTCCTCTTTAGTCCGGATGACATGGCGTCCCAGTTTTCCAAAAAGAACTTCAAATTTTGATTCGTCTGACCACAGAACAGCTTTCCACTCTGCCACAGTCCATTTCAAAAAAGTTGTAGCTGGCTCCGGCGAATGGCATGGTGGATTATGTTCACCGACAATGTTTTCTGGAAGTATTCCTGAAACCATGTTGTGATTTCCATTACAGTATCATTCCTGTATGTGATGCAGTGCCATCTAAGGGCCTGAAGATCACGGGCATCCAGTATGGTTTTCCGGCCTTGACCCTTACACACAGAGATTGTTCCAGATTCTCTGAATCTTTGGATGTAGATGATGATAACTTCAAACTCTTTGCAGTTTTTCTCTGGGAAACTCCTTTCTGATGTTGCTCCACTAGTTTTTCACCGCAGCATTGGGAGAATTGGTGATCCTCTGCCCATCTTGACTTCTGAGAGACACTGCCACTCTGAGAGGCTCTTTTTTACCCAATCATGTTCCCAATTGACCTAATAAGTTGCAAATTGGTCCTCCAGACGTTCCTTATATGTACATTTAACTTTTCCGGCCTCTTATTGCTACTGTCCCAACTTTTTTGGAATGTGTAGCTCTCATGAGAACTTCTTAGTGATTGTGCAGCATCTTCAATAAACAAAGGACCTCAGATGATGCTAACCCTGAATCAACAAACAGAACTAACAAATATTGCTACTTACTATGCAATCACATTATAATTGCTGTTAATAGTGTTCATCGTCTGGTTGACTATGTCTTGTACAAAAAAGAATTCTGTAAACTTGCTTTGCAATTATTTGTATTGCGAAAAGCGCTATACAAATAAACATGAAATGAATTTATATGAATCATGAAATCCAAAATAAGTCAATACTTGATATGACATTTCAAAATGTCTCACTTTTTAACATTTGATATGTTATCTATATTCTATTGTGAATAAAACATAATTTTATGAAATTCCATTTCTTTTTAATGCACAATTTATACAGTGTCCCAACATTTTTGGATTTGAGTTTGTATTATTACAAATTAAAAAAAAAACATTTTTCTATGCTAATATATATATATATAAAATACAATAATAAATAAATAATTCTGTCATAATAATTCTTCCAATCTTCGAAGTTACATGATCTTTCAGAAATTATTCTAAAATGCGGATTTCCTGCTCAAGAAACATCTCTGATTATAATCAATGTGGAAAATAGTTGTGCTGCTTAATATATATATATATATATATATATATATATATATATATATATATATATATATATTTTTTTTTTTTTTTTTTTTTACTGAAACAGGTGACAATTGATTGCTTTAGGGCTTCTTTCATGAGTAGAGAATATAAAATAACAGCATTTCAGATCTTTTGTAACATAAATAAAAAAATTTGGCCCACCCCAGCCGGCCCTGCAAATAAAGTAAAATTTCTTGACCCGCCCCGACCCGCCCCGCGCATCGGGGACAGCACGGAAGTTATGTTGCTACTTAGTCCTTCGTATCGTAACCTTATCAATATAGGCTATAGGTAATTGCACTATGATGATTCGTTCGTGAACAAATCTTTTCGGTGAACGAATCGTTCTCGTTTACGTAATTCACTGACCATAGACAGTAAAAGACTCATTTCTCGTTCAATGAAGTTCCTCCCACAGCAGCGCGCGAGCTCGGCGCTATTAGCAGCGCATGCGCAGCTCGTGAACAGCTCCGTGAACCGTTTCATCCTGTCAAAAAGAGTTACTCAAGATGTGACGGAGCATGTGACTTGTTGAATGTAGGGAAGGAATATGATCTTCTCGTAGGTGAAAGAGTTGAATGAACAGATACATCTCGTTCATGAATGAAATGAATAAGAGTATACAGGGTCAGTCGGCCAAGCATGTAAATCTCGATCAACAATCAGCAGATACAAAGCGAAGTTATTGGTGCACATGCGCTCGTTTTCATATTTGGAATACAGAACATAACTCCACGTTTAATCCCTGATAAAACCTTGTGCTTTGATAATCTGAACACTTTATTTTGACTATTTATTTAATGCGATCATGAACACACTAATAAAGCCAAATCAGTTTTTGTCACAAGTAAATACGTTCGTTGACTTAAGACAAAACACATTAGACACTCTTTTTCGCCAACTGCTGGCGTATTTGTGTAATATGAAGTAATGGTCACAGAACGAATCAGTGAATGAATCATTTTGGTGAACAAACTTCTTGAAAGAATCAAAATTTCCACCACTAAATTCCATGAAACATAAATGGATTTTTTTTTAATTTTGTTTTTGGTGACCCGCCCCAACCCACCCCGCAACAAAGTGCTAATTTCTTAACCCGCCCTGACCTGACCTGTGGATTACCCTTGGGGCCCACAGGTTATGAGACGAACCGCGCATCACTATTACACAAATCATTCCCTAAATCAGGCCGTTTTTCAAAGCTTGAATCCCCTTGAGTTCTTTGCCCAGGTCCTTTCTGCCCTTGTGTTTAGCTGAATCATGATTCTGGTCTGTTTTGGCAGGATGTGATGCTGACCTGGCTCTCTCCCGCGCTGCGTCTTCCCTCGCCCTCTCCTTCTCCTGTCGCTGTTGTTCAATTCTGGCCTCTTGTTCCCGTCTCTTCATCAGAAGCTCCTCCACCCGCGCCTGCCGCTCCGCCTCCAAGGCCCGCTTACGCTCCTGAAAAACCATTCAATTATATAGTCACACATTTAACGCATTAAGCAAATAAATAAAAAGCAGCTATACCTGAACGGCTTCATCCCTCGCTTGCTTCTCTTCCTGTCTCCGCTGGCGTTCCTCCTGCAGCTCATTAAGCCGTTGCTCATATTCGTTTAGTTTAGCCAGAACATCGTGTCTCTTGTTTTGGGCTTCTAGAGTGTTGATGAATGCGATCTCATTCACCTAAACAAATCAGTGAACTACAAATGAACATTTTTGGAAGAAAATATCGAAGTTTGCGCTGATATCAGTGCAGTAACACACTTAATCAGTTTTAATGTCTGACCTTGGCCTCCTCTTCCTGCGCTTTCTTCACGATGGCCTGGAGTTGAAGCTCTCGCTTGAATTCAGCATGAAGCAGCTTCTCCTCCATCATCTTCCTCCTCTGATCCAACAGCTCCTCTTTCCACTTCCTCACCTCCTTTTCCTGGGCAAAAAAAGAGATACAAAAAGATCAAATCCCGACAAATCAGTCTGCAGAAGTCAGACTTGTCAGGGGTGTGAATAACATGTTAGTGGTCCACTTCAAGTGTAGAGATATAAATACTCAATATTGACTTAGATCTCACTCCTTCGACAAGAATGGAGCCGAATAAAAACAAACATTTTCTCCAGAGTTACCAGCATCAGATGTACGAATCTCACCAGGAGTGAATCACCCTGAACGACTAAAATGGCTGTTAAGTGATTCTTTCAACAGGCATGCGAACAGGATTTTCCCCTGTGGCCGAGGTGAAATGAGCTGTGTCTACAGGCGCTAAAGGGGAGAAACATACCCTTTCCAACAGTTTCTGCAGCTTGTGGGTCTTCTCCTCTCTTAGTTTGTCTCGGAGCTGCTGGGCTTTGAGTTGCTTCTCTTCATGTTTCTTCTTGGACTCTGCAATGGTTCTGACAACAAACAGTGATTTACATGATATGTGGATCAATTAAATCACAAGTATTTCAATTCAATTTCACTAATAAATGGAGATCATTTACATTTATTCAAAGACATTACATTATTGTGGCATATAAAAGCATTTCAATAGTCATTAGAAAATTCAATGCATGTCAAAATATAACTTAATTATTTCTGTGAAAATTGGGCATAATGGAACATTTTTGTATATAGTGTTTTAGCATAATACACTAAATTAATAAAATTGACATCCCTTAATATAATGTTTTTACATTTGTGCACTAATAAATTACTATGAAGTGTAGGATCACAACTGTATGGAAGCGTACTTCCACCGCTTAAATAAATAAATATATAAACACATAAATAAATAAAACTAGTAAAAAGTGACTTTATATTTACCAATTCGGACTTTATTTGTAGAATCTGAGTTTTAAGGTGACATCTCACAAGTCCAAATTCTTTCCTCACAATAGTGAATTTATGACACTGTTTGGACATTTGTTTTTGTTTTGTCTTTTAATTGATTAGATCATGTCACATAATTCAGAGAAAGAAGCTAAAACTGTGAGATGTAAACTTATGATTACATGGAAGCCAATTTCCTCTTTTGAACAAAAAGGTGATTTCATATCACAAAATTCAGAGTTATTTCTTGGAATTCTTGGAGTTTAGAGTTAACATGCCACAACTGTTGGAAAAAAAAAAGTTTGTTTTTGTAGGTAATTAAAATTTTTTCTTAGAATCACAGTTTACATCTTATAATTTTGATAAAGAAAAATTCAGTATTGCGACAAACTCAAGTCAAGAGTTTAGTTTCTTATTGTGGCAGAAACTGGATTCTATACGATGTCTATTTTCATTTACAAAGCATTAAAAAAATGAAACGTTTCATTTTTGCACCAGTAAATGGCACATTTTGCAGTCTTTTTGATTAAGTGAATGTAACAACATCGCCATAATGGTGAGTTCGGGGATAAGACTACCTTGTTTCCCTAACAACAGAAGATAGTAAAAGTGTTTTAACTTTTTTTTGCAGCTCTGTTTAGAAATGACACTTCCACTGGTAATACCACCATGTTAAAGACAATCTTTTCTTAACAAAAATATGTAAACTTTCAGAACAGACACAAAGTTCTGTAACACACAGATCTATGTGACGGTTACCGTTTGCGTGAAGGAGAGGACAGTTTCTCGTGCATGTGAATGCCGTGACCGGGCGGGCGGGCCGGCTCCTCCTCCACGATGTCACCCCAGGAGGTATTCTGACGCCAAGGCTCTCGAGCTGTCGGAAAAGAAGATGACGCAATAAAACACATTCACAAGAAGTGTTAGACCAATATATAAGACTTGTCATTTTGAGATTATCAGCATTCAATGTAATGCGTGAAACGTTTATGTTATTTGATTAAATGCAGTTTCTGCAAAGTCTACATAAGCATACATTCTTCAAAAAAATTAAATACGACAAGAAAAAATTGCATGAACAGAAAAAAAGTAGTGCTGTCAAACGATTAATCGAAATTAATCACATTCATAATAAAAGTTTTTGTTGAAATAATATGTGTGTGAACTATAATCAAAATTCAATATTGATTATTTTGGATATATATCAGGTACAGTACATGCCAAATTTTCTCAAGGAAAAAAAATCTCTTCTAATGCTGTAAAATAAACATGAGAGTCAGTTGGTACTACATTATTATAATTGACTGATTTGTATAACAACTTAAAATTACACTTAATGACGTTTTTATTAATTAAGTTAAAATTCTACATTTAAATAAAGGCCGTCATAAAAACGATTTTTTGAAACAAACCATTAAAGAACAGAAAACCATTGTGCATATATTTCGCAAAATATCCCTCTCTACAGTACATTTTTCTGGCTGATTAATAAGTTTATGGCCACAAAATATGCTTTCTGAGTTAAAAGTCACGCGACACTGTTTACAAGCTGTTATACTGATGTCTTGGCGTGGCTGAAACACTGAATGAGGGATTACATGAGACAGGATACAGATTGTAAAGTTGTACTCTTTCTTTTACCTTACCTTTGGATATTTACTCATGTTTATTTTGTGCTGAAGCTGGTATAAATGAGGAGATGATCAGTTCACTTGCGCTTCACGCAGCAGTGTTGAACTGAAGCGCCACAGTGATCTGTCAGTGTCAAAATGGCATTTACGGTTTAAATACTGCCATACAATGGACATAAATTGAAATCTGAAACTTTGTTTCATATTAAAAATTACCAACACACAATGCATATTGCGATTTATTGGATGGGAAGTGCCTTTCAATGTTCCGTCCATTAACTGAAATCAGGACACACTAATTGATTCTTGGGATTCAAGACTCGACATTAACGCTTGTCCAAGTGGATTTTGTGAAGGGGCAAGTAAAGAGAATTTATCAGACAAGTGTCCTGATTAAAACTTAAATAACAAACAATAATTAGGGCAGCACATACATACATACACACATATACACACAATATATATATATATAAATAAAACATACGATATAGGTAAGCAACATCACATGACTAAGCACCAGCATGATTGCAAATGTGACATTGATTTTATACAACAGTAGTTCAATAAACAAGTAGTTAATATCAACTGATCATAGACCATTAACACATCATAGACCATTTTGGCTCACGAAAACGCATCTCCGAGCAATACACAGCAGTGTGTTTCGTTTCTGAACGATTCAGCATTTCTGAACAAATCAGGTGAGTCAAAGATTCAGTGAGCCATTCATAAAGACAGTCACTTGCTTTATTTATTGAATTAATTAGAAGTTTGAACTAATTGGTTGAATCAGTGACTCATTCTGAGACTTGCCGCCACCTACACGTGGCTTGGTTTCAAATTTAAAAGCGTCATTCAAAATTCAACATTTCAGATTTATATGTAAAAAAAAAAAAAGGGAAACCAATCTTAAAACATTATGCATTTGCAAATTTAATGTGTAAATGCATTTATGGAACCTCTCAAATGTGAGGATTTGATGTAAATGATGACACGTACATTTAGTAAGGTTAAGAAAATCTTGCCCTTCATAAGGTTAAAAAGTGTCTTCAATTTAAGGCAAATATCACAAATATGCTGGCTAAAGTAAAACCTCAGAGCAGTGATGAGACTATTGCCTCATAATGGATTACATTTTCGTAAAAAAAAAAAAAAAACTGGACAAGTAACTTTTTACTCATACAAGTGAATGATTGATATACTTACAAACACATATCAAGGCTTAATGTCAAGCCCTGGGATTTAAGAATCGATATCGTTTCGTAAAAAAGAGAATTAATTAAAATTGAGATATCAATAATAAATTTACAAACAAAAATATTATTTAAACAAACTTATTTTGGATGCGATTAATCGTTTGACAGCACTAGTAAAAAGTAAAAGGGGAGTCAATTACAAATTTAAACATTAAAAGTCAAACTTTGCAGAAAATATTGTTTAAAATAAATACTAATTTAATTCCAGCAATTTTATCCATTTCGTTTTGTCATTAAATAAATAATTAACTTCTACATACAGTTAGCATTGCAGATGCTAACCACATCATTACCCTCATAATCAGCTAGCATCTCACTCCAGTCTAAATTCAAGCCACAACCGCCACTCCCGATACCTGCCTTTAAGACAGAAAATTAAAAATGACAGTAAATTCAGAAAACACACATAAAAGAGCAAAAAAGATTGATGTTGTTGTAATGACATCAGTCATATAAACCACTGGGGTTAATTGTTGACTTACAGAGAAGTCGCTCTCGGTCTCCAGTTCGTTGTTCTCTGCTTGGATCTCACGCGTCAGCTGTTCCTCCTCAGCGATGGCACTTGCAATCGCCTCTTCGTTAGCTTTTTCCAGGCGGTCAGCCAGCTCTTCCTTCTTAGCCAAAACTTCAGCCATGGATTGGGGCTGACAACAGGCACAAAACACTCATAATCAGCCACTGAAGTTACCAAACAGGCACAAAACGAGCCGTACGGTGCCAAGTTAGCCACACCAGGCTCTTGAGTACATGCCCAGGCAGCACAACTTCAATTGGGACATGGTGCAATCATTTCACCACTTCATCTGAATTCAGGCTAGACTCAAATTTCTGAAATGCAACCCAATTTTAAATGCTTGGTGGAAGCCTGCACATCACAAAAACGTGCAAATGCAAAAGATGTTGTAAGAAACTGAACAGCGATCAAATGAAATGAAAATCCAGGCACACGCCATAAACACAATCAATCACAAAAACCACGCATGGGGAAGCATGACGAAATCATGCAGCACTCAACCACAACAGGGACAAAGAGACGGGAAGAGGTTTTATTTTTACTACGTATTTAAAGTAATAAGGTATGAGAGCCTATTTTGTATTGTGAATATAGTCATGGTTAAAAGTTATTTTTAATTTACTGCAGTCTACACATGTGTAGTTGGCAAAATAGGTTCATTTGGAATGTTTTGCAAACAATCGTGTTGCACATGTCTACGGAATGGAATACAACAATCTAATCATGTAAATAAATATAAATTATAATACGTTTATCTATATAAATGTACATAAATCATCCATATGTATAAACGTGTACATATGTATAAATAATTGTAATTATAATATTTAATAGATTTAGTTACTTTATTAATTATAAGTACATTTATATAAATATATTAGTTGTTAAGTTAGTTAAGAAAACTTAGAAGGGGGCAGCAGGATGAGAATAAAAAAAAAAAATCAATATGTAAACTGAAATTTCTTCTCAAGGTTACTTGAATCAGGTGACTCTAGTATTCTGGAGAATAGTTACCTGTGGGCCAAAAGGGTTTATTTCAAATTTTAAGGTGGTAACAAAAAGAGGATTTGTTGAGGGGAACATTTTTGCCCATACATTCCTTCTAGGGGTGCACCTGTGGGTCTTCATGACTCGTGATGACTGGTAAATTGGCAAAATATTATGGAAAATGTATCCTACCCACTGCCATCAGAGGCCACAACACTTGACCCCCGCTTTCAGAACCTGATGAGTGAACAGTATGCCGAGTGCCAATTACAGACGGCCGTGGGAGAAGATGGAGATGCTGCACTGAGGTCACTGTCAAACATCATGCTAACGAGCATAATAAGAGCTGGATTTCTCTCAACAGCTCGCCTGCTGGTCTTAGATCTGGAGTCTAAACAGAGCTGGGCTTATCTGACCCACCCAGAGAGGTAGTGTCTGGGCCTCGGAAGCAATGATTCCAGATTCAGACACGACTGAGACTGTGCTTCTGTCTGGGAGTTTAAACCTCATCCATCTCCATTGTTTCAGACTGGGTTTTTTACAGAGGCCAACACCCATTGAGTATTGGAAGCCGGTAGCGCACAGAAAATGCTGTGGGTCTAGTCTTAATTAACCCCTTGGAGGTTTCTCTTATAAGGACAAGACAGGAGACAAGCAGAATGCCAAAACATGGGTCATCATCTCACTTCTACAGCCATCCCGTGTAAAGAAAAGCCATTTGGTCTATAGGTCAAGTAGTTAAACCAATCAATAGTCTTGAACTTCAAGCAAAACATTTTGCCGCTAGTTGGTTTCTGGACAGAAATATGGTACTAGGATTGTTATCTGGAATTTATAAATTTTAAATCACCCCTTTTCCACAAAACTTTTTTTTTTTCTTAAATAAATATATTTTTGATAAAATCCAAGAGCTCTCAGACCCTGCATAGACAGCAAGGTTGGCATCACGATCAAGGTCAAGAAATGTAGCAAGGACATCGATAAAACAGTCCACGTTACATCACGGGTTCAAACATAATTTTACAAAGCTACATAAATATACTTTGTGCAAAAAAAAGAAAAAGAAAAACAAACCTTTGTTCTATAATTCTTCTCCTCCTCATCCCGTCTGCTACAACGTGCCGACATAGTTGAGAGTATCCTGATGCATGCGCTTGCTTCCTCTTTATATAAACAAAGCATTCGCAAAAACATCGTAAAAACTTCGTAAAATTACAGTTGAACCCCCTGGTGTCACAAGGACTATTTTACCGATGTCCTTGCTACGTTTCTGGACACTGATGTGTTAGTAATCCTGCTGTTTACGCAGGGTCTGAGAGCTCTCGGATTTTAACAAAAAAAATCTTAAAAGTCTTATGGGTTTGGAACGACATGGTAATTAATGAAAGGGTTTACAATTTTGGTTGAACTAATCCTATAAGACCGCATTTTTTAAACCTCCACATTTTGCAGGTCTCCCTATATTGGAGATGCCCACTTCAGGTTCTTGCAGTCTCCACTAAGGAGCTGAATCAAATGTGATAGATGAGGGAGACATACAAAATGTACAGGGCTGGGTGTACTCCAAGACAGGTTTGAGAACCACTGCTTTCAGACATGCTTTTTTGGGGCGTTAAATAATGCCGCAAACAGCAATGAATTAACAAGCGCAAAACATGCATTGCATGATTCATTTTAATACTATCTTCCCATAAATTGTGTCAGAAAGGGAAACTCCTACAAATGTATATTCAATAAGGTCAGACACAAAAATATTTGCATCCATTCCTTTCCAGTGCTTATTCTTCACTGCGTGTCTTTAGTAAAACCTGACAGTACAATTTTAACGTGAAAAGATGGTTTGCCCTGGCGCAAGAGGTTCGTAAATCTGGCCCAAAGGCATTTACCTGTTGTCAGCAGCATTTTGTTCTTTTCTTAACCTTGATGATAACACTGCACATTTTCTTTTAGGAGATTTAGTTAGATTTTCATGCTCTTTCAATCAAGTGAACTGTGCATTTACATTCCATCTCTGTTATCACGAAACCACGACACACAACAAGAACAGCTCCGATCACTACGTCCTCCATTCACCGGTTGTTGACGTTTGTAAATGCCACAAATAAAGACATCGTTCTCGACCGCTTCAGAGTCCTCTTTGCCGGTGCCAATGCAACCAGGAAAAGGGCACGAGGGGTAAAAATTTGCTCTCTATAAACCACCAACTAGGCTCCTAGAACTATACAGTGCAAGATTAATATAATTGATCAGAGGACCTCTGACTGTGAGAGAGATCTGCAGATGCTCCATTAACAGCCACTTTTGTTGCATGTGTGGTGAATCTAGCATGATTTTGGGAGGTCAAGGCTCGAAGGGAGGTCAAGGTCAATGACAGCCCATGGGGACTAAACCAGTCAAGGTGTCTGGCTGGTGCACGAGACACTTGATAAGCCTAAAATAAAAACAAACAACTGGGCCTTCCTGTTCTCTACTCACAGTAATAATAGTTCACCCGTCAGCACGCACATACAAATACTTGCTAAGAAAAGGGTGGGGGGGGGGGGGGTAATCCTGCCTCGCCTGGAGGTTTTTGGGATTGACTTTGTTTAGGCGGTAGTCATGACCCTGGCCTGTGTCTCTTGGCACTTACGGTGGAAAGTTCTGTGGGGTCCAGCATGCTCTCCAGTGTCATCGCTGCCAGGGGAACGTAGACTGCTGCCTCCACCTTTTCTGACGGTGCCGCGACCTTCCACACCGACCCATCCATCCCCTGCTCTACTTTGGCTTGCCCAGTACCTGGCTCCTCTGTTTGGGAAAGGGTTACAGAAGGAGGACCTGGATCGAAATCCCATTCCGGGCACTGGGCTTGCGAAGGCGGAGAGGTAGGGGGTGGCATGGGGTCAGAGGTGGGGGGTGGCGTGTCCTCAGAGGGTTCGCTGACACTCTGCCCTGGCTCTTCAATACTTTCTGCTGGGGACTGTGCAATATACACACAGATGCATACACAAATATGAACACAAACATGCATGTCACCGCACTCCTTGCCGCATCTGTAGGACAGACCATTCGGTAGATATGAGTGCAGCAAGAAAACAAACAGAACTAAAAGAAACACAGCATGCTAAATAATTACACAATATCATGCATTTCAAAACAAACATGTATCATACCAACAACTGTATGATCACAAACCACAAACATGCTCGTCGGTTGTAAAACCTAGTAAGCTTGTCTTCAGAGGCAGCAGTTCAAGGCTCTTGATGTGCAGGTTGCTTCAAAAGTAGGCAACTGCTTCCTAATAAATTTTGGCAAAATCCTAGGGTGGCATCAAATGCTCTTTGGAGAAGACAACACCACAGTGTTGCAGACTAATGTTTTATTTACTGGTAAACAATGTGATATTTTATGCTCACTGGCAAATCGTGAAATTAACTTAGCATCATGCCAACGACAAACTCTTTTGGTCAAGTCTTGTACTATTTTTAAGAGATGCTGCCTGCATAGAGCATTCCAAATCAGTTGCTAATGATGTTCTATTTTAGAGAGGGTGCTGTTTTGAGCCTATGCAGGAAGTAGGTAGCATGCCAGCTCACTAGGATTTGCAACAGAGCTATTGGCTTTATCATACTGTTCAAATGTAATCTAGGACATTGCATCATCAATATTTAATAAACCTCATTAAATCTGATCAACATGTACAAAATCGATGCTTGTACACTTGATACTGCCCTGTCTGGACAGTTTATCTATGAACACACTGTGACCAAACAAAAACATACTGATGTTACAGAGCCTTCATATCTATGCCTGAGCTCTAAATAATTAATAAAGGGAAGCAGGTTGATCTCAGTACCTCGATGACGGGGGTCTTTTCCGTCTCTTGTCTCTGCTCTTGGGGTAGAGGTTGCTCTTGTTCCATCACCTCCTGAGATTTTTCCTGAGGTGATGGCTGGAGGCGCTGGTTCTCCTTGTCACTGTCATCTTTGGGGCTGACATGGGCCAGAACAGGGCTTACCTTAGCCACCATGGTGATGGAGCGTGGCCTCATGGAGCGCCCACGCTGCACGGTCTCCCAGCCCTCTGCATCTTTCTTTGCTAAGGATTGATGGATACCGACATATACATAAACAGAAATACTAACACATCTGGATTTGAAAACACATGACTGTCAACAGAGAAGATCCATTCACCTGGTTTTTCAGCAGGGATGTTGACACTTGGGCTGGAGACAGGAAGTGACTGGGAACACTTGACTCGGTCAGCCCAGCTTGGTCCACTGTGCGAGAGACGTGCCACAGCCAAAGTGGGAGGGGGACCACTGTAAACACACACAAGCCATTTAAACCAAAGGTTTCCGATTCAAATGCACAGATGGACAGTAGCCGTGTTGTGGTATTCATTACCAGTTGCACAATGCAATAGATAAATGTTTCACCGCCATTAACTATATTGTTAAATAGTCTCCTTCTATGGGTAGCCATCGCAAACGCTCTAACTATGCATCGTTGGGCTTCCTCAAACACCGGGAACTAAAATGGAAACTTCAGACCGAGCGCCCTCCGTGTCTTGATCAATATCCATTTCCTGTGGCGTCCAATTACAGCATAATACAGACATGGATTCCCATGCTTCAGCAGTCTTTAACCACACTTAGATCTGCACCCCCCAAAGTCTCAAGCGCAGGCATGAGGAGAACCCGGCAAAAATCGCATTAAACAAAACGCTTTGGCCGTTGCGGATCGATTCCCCTTCTCCTCCCAGCCTCTGCCAGACAGGCGTAGTCTTTCCGGTCTCGTAGCGAGGCTATGATATGCATCATATCTGCCATTGATTTCTCCATCTAAGCATTCGTTGGCATTTTAAATTGCATTATCAATTGCCTTCCAAACACTATCAGTAAAAAAAAAAAACTATGATAATGCAGGGGAGCCTCATGTCGCCACAGTTTGCAAACAGAGACAATGGTGTCAATTAGCATGCTGTGAGCAGGGATAATGGGTTGAGGCCAGATTCAAGCGCATACGCCATGTCTGAAATTGCAAGTAAACCAAAAAAAAAAGAAAATCCAAGGAACGGCATATTTACTACATTTTTCAAACATCGATATTTTGAAAGTAGAAAAATATGATTCAATAAATTGGACCTCATGTTTCAGTTTTTGTTATAATAGCAATTGTATACACTGAATAGTTCCTATACAGTAATATTTTCCCTATACATCACATTATTAGCTGTATTGCAGTATTTTTTTTTTAAATGGGTATCTACCATAAAAAAATACTAAGCATATAAAAATAAACAAGAGCTGGGATTGGAGAGGAAGTACTTTTGAATACTTGAGGCAAATGTTTTTGAGTGATCCTGGGTGTGATGGATGTAACTAGATTGGCCTACCCAAAGTTGAGTGCACGGCGAACGCCAGGTGATGGAACAATACGGTCTGACGAGGGGCTGGACATTACATGTCGCCCTGGTGACATCTTTCGAACTTCCCAAGCCAAAGACGTAGGCCTGCGGGAACAGGATGAAACTCTCAAAAGAAAGGTACTTTATCAGAACATATAAAAAGCATTTTTAAACGTTCCCCAAACTATTTAATAAACATACATGCAGGGGCACACATGCTTCTAAAGGATGCACATGCAGAAATGCACAGAGCTTCCTGAGGAGCACTTTACAGTTTGACACACAACTTAAAAGCTCTTTTTATACCATAATCAATGTACTAGTGTTGTGGTCACTTACTCATTTTGCAAAGCGGTGAGACCGTGAAATACTGAATCAACACAAATTACTCATTGATCATGCTGTATATATTTGTATGTGTGTCCATATATACTGAATATATCATGTTAAGATGTTGGTTAAGGTCAGATTTGTAATTTTAACTTAATAAATACTTACATAATTTAACTAGCTATATGTAAAACAACAGATGTCTATGGAATGTGCCCATTTAGATAGCAAGCATATTATCACCTGTTCTGAGCGTCTGTTTTTTCCAGCTTCTCCTGTAGTTGGATCCAGTCAATTAGAGCTTTGAAATCGCGGACGTAGTTATCCAACATCATCAGCACCTCCTGGAGGGAGAGTATGTGTGCTGTCAGATCTGAAAGCCTCAATGAGATAAGGGAGAATTACATGCAACACCAAAATTTGCTTAAGCTCCGACCATCAATCAAAAGGCAAAGTCTTCTAAACTGTAAAGGATTTGCTTGCAAAAACCTGCCAAAACTTGCTCCAATCTTGACCAGTCCTGCTCCTGGACCAGCTAACCAAAGTCTTAAAGATCACTAGAAGCTTCCAGGCAGGTGTGTTGAGTCAAGCTGGAATTAAACTCTGCAGGACATTGGCCCTTCAGGAGCAGGACTGGACACCTCTGATCTATGAGCTATCAAAATGTTAAAGGTGGCGACAAATGTCTTTAACTGTCAGTGTCAAGGCAAAGTCATTTCAGTAAAATTCAGTGAATTATCTGGTAATCGGATTCCCGGACGAGCCCCCGATTCTAGTTCACAGTGAGGAGCTGGTATAAACCATCACCCTGTTGTCTCTACTAAAAAGTGGGCATTTGTAGCTACTGGGCCACACACACACACACACACACACACACACACACACACACACGAGCACTCCATTCACAAATGGTAGGAGTGGGCAAAAAGAAACGGATGAGGACAAAAGAAAAGGGAAAAAGAGTGCTGCTGCCCTTTCCCGCCTCAGTGGTCTTCCACAAGAGGTGAAGCTGAAATTACCAATTAGCTTTGCGAAAGGGGGCTGGCAAATCTGATTGGGGCTGCAATCATTTCTAGTTACCGGCAAAGAGTGTGCAGCGAATGACGAAATGTTCATTGTCTTTCCGATATTCGATCTGGGAGCACCGTAGGGACTCTGGGGAATCCCTTCGGCTCCAACAAAGCCACTAGAGAGTGTCGCAAAGCCTTGCCACAACACAGACTAGAACAGGTCTACAACCCTAGACCTACCATAAGCTCTTAAGTTTACAAAAAGCCTGCTTACGATTCTTAAATCTGCCAGAAACGGTCAATGCCGGTCATAATCAATCTTAACTGGATTATAAAAATATAATTAAAAAGCTAGTAAACATTGTGACTGTATCCAAAAGGGCACTCAGTATTCTGTGAAGTCTGTGTGCATTGGGAATCATATTTTTCATAAAAAATCCAGGTAGACAAATACATAAAGCAGAGCATAATTTGAAATCAAGAGTACAAAGTTTATAGCATTCAATTAACACGGGCCGACCGTCACACAGTGAACACATGATCATGCTGGATACACATACACACTTCACAAGATCTCACAGCTTGATTCAACCAAGTTCGCAAGGTTTGTGAAATTAAATGTTGACTAGACATTCAAAGATTTGTTAAAATGCTAAATGCGTATCTGCTTAATGCTGATGGCAAACGAAAAAGTATTAAAAATGTTTGCCTTTCTATTACGAACAATGTAAAAGCAATCATTATAATACTTTTTGAAAGCATTCATTCCTTTGTTTAACCATTCTATCCGATTATTAGACAGACTTCTATCCGTATAAGACAGAACTCTTAATGACGACCATAAACAAGTGGGAGGGTGTGAGCACTGTGCACGCTCAGATGCTGCCTTTCTCAGCGCTGTCAAAATAAAAGGCCAGTGTGCCGTCAAAATACCTCAAACACATTGGGGAAAATGCTAAATATCGGCCGATATATCTGCCTTGATGATATATCGGTTGACCACTACTTAGGATCAGCACATGACCAGCTTAATCCATCTCAAACCGGCAGCCATGCTTCCTAACCAGCATATGCTGGCTTTTTCAACAGGGTAGGTCCTCTACAACTGTCAAATTAGCATTTTATACTGTTTAGAGCCACTTCTGAGGTACTATACATGGTAAAAGTGGAGTGCATGTGAAACTGATCCTGAAGATTCACTCCCTTGCAAGTATGCAGCGTCTTCTTCATTTGTCTGATGCATGACCATGTGTTGACACCTGTATCACAATGTGCAATATATTGTGAGGTAGGCAGGAAAACCCAGACCTCCTGTTTGTTGAGATACTGTTCAGTTGCATTCAAAATCATGTCCAGGGGGTGTGGTGTGACTGATGATCTGGATTAAATGGGGGATGGCAGTGTGTTTGTGTGATTGATGGGTGGTAACAGGGGAGTGGCAATTGTGAAGAGAGGTCCACAGTGCTTTTAGTTAATAGAGTAGTCAGGCCCAGTGAAAGATGTGTCCAGCAGGAGGCCTGTTGATTCGGGCTAGTTAACAACACCAGGGCATGGTGCAGGACGATACTGGCCCATAATGCAACAGCTAAGGGAAAACAAGTGGATAAGAAACAGCTAAGTGCCCTTAAAAAAAGGGGAAAAAAAGAAAAGAAAATCACTTTAGAAGAAGAGGAACAAGACTTAAAAGACACTTGATGGAAGAATGCTTTATATGGTAACATTCGGTCAAATTAAAAATTAAATGACCCCTCAACTACCCAAAAACAATTCTGATTTATTACATCTCTCGTTTTCATAGACGCATTCACACAATTTGAGGATAGTTGTCTTGTTCATGGGCTGATGTGACATAAATCAGGCCTGAGACGAGGGAGAGGCCTGATAAGAACTAATTAGGCCTCTGGGCTGTGGGTTAAAGATGTGGGCGTTACTTAAATATGAAAATAAATCAGCCACTCGCCCAAATCATGAACCAGTCAACACTGGCAGAGGATAAAGGATCAGAGACACCGGTGAAGATGGGTGCTAGGAAACAAACTGCTTTATACCGAATAACATTTATGAATAAGCAAATACAATTTATTGCAAATGCTGTACTTAGTTGTTAAAAAGTTGTTAATTTCATGTTTTTTCCATCACTTCTGAAAAAACTTTTCTTTTCTGCTGAAGACATGTGGGTGGGAAAAACCAACATTTACCAATAATGTCACAGCCTAAGGTTAAAAACGAATAAATTGTGATGGATAAAATTAAAGTCCTGCTCACGTTACTTTCCACTGAATGTTGTGCTTAACTGCATTTTCCAAATGCATTTGCAAACAATTTATACATTGTATAAAATATTTTGCATTTTATGCAAGATTCTGTTGATGAACGAAAATTTTTAATTTTATGCAATTATGTAACACGAAAAACTGTGCTGGTAAATACACATGACAAAGTGCTGAAACGCAGATTTATATCTTTATAAAGGAGCATTTATGTGCAGCATTTAACAGCTCCAAGGGACGTTTTGCTACTGTAGGTCTACAGTCTCTCATCCAACAAACCTCTACTGTCACATGGCAGTGAACTCCAGATCTGTAGCAGAGCATAGACTCATACACAAACTCAGACCAAAGGGCCAGGAAGTGTGAACAGACCTGCCGGACATGGAAACACAGCGGCCAGACAGTTTACGCACATTCGCACAGGCCAGCTGTCAACAAGGTAACCACAAAAGGGGCCGGTTAGCTTCGAGTGGCTGGCCAAACCCTGCTCAGCATAATTCTAGATTACACGCCAATCGATAAATCAGAGCCAGCAGTGTAGAGTGTGGACGATGGGCCCAAATACAGCCCGGCGCCATACCTGCCAGGGTAAGCATAGTGAGTGCCCCGACATGGGCTCTGCCAACCAAAGCTAACAGAGTTCAAACGAATGTTTGCCGACACCAGTCCCAAGACCAAACCGGACACAGAAACACTGTTGATCAACTTGGAGTGACAAATGGTTATTGCGATCGTTGCGTGCTGAGAGGTTATTGGTCATAGCGGCTGATTGTAGTACATGTTTTGCAATCAGCTTTTTGCGTTTACTAAAAATAAACAAAGAACCTGGAGTGGAAAAAGTGTTTTGGGACGTCACCTAGACCTCATACCCCACCCTGATCGCCCGCACATACACACACGGAAGGAGTGGGGCGGGGGGCCCTGTGTTTACACATGTCATCCATCTCCACTGCCTCCAGAAAGGCCCTGGAGAGGTGCAGTGATAATTCTCTCACCAAACCCCTCTCTGACACAAACCAGAAAACAAAAGGAATGCAAGGAGGAGGAGGAAGAGGAGGAGGAGGAGGGGAAGAACATCACAACGCTTCACTCCCTCTAGTGGACAGACTGCAAAAGTCAGCCACTTCAGATCTAAAATAATACTAAAAATGAAGTACAAATAATTCTAAAAAATAAATAATAACATTAATAAAAATGATAGAATTACAAATGTATTAATAAATCCGTTTCAAGTGTTGGTGATGGTATGCGAGTCATATATAATCATACCCTGCACTCCACCACGCTCTGGTCGGATTCACAGGTGACGTAGATCTCATCCACTGCTCTCCGGAGATTATCGAAAAGAAAGGCCCAGTATCGCGCTCGGAGGTCCACCTTCCGTGGCTGTCTAGTTTTGGTGGGGCTCTTCTCAGGACCTTTGTCCAGTATCGCCACAGGTGGGTTTTTGCAGTCCAGTGATAAGTTCTGTTAAGAGCAGACGTGATCGCATGTTTCAAATGATCTAGATACCTTCGAATGAACTCCATTTTCCATTAAGATTACGGGCTAACGGCTGTCTTAACAATCAGTGTGTGCTGCTTATATAAACACTGAGGTCAAATTATGGAAGAATTGAAATTAGACCACATAAATACAAGGTTCAAATAAAAGGTCTCTGGCGCCCCCTAGTGTTTAACATGAGTGCAATCTGTCCAATTTAAAGCTTGCTGGTTAAATTATCACTTTTTTGAAGGATGCAATGAAACATTTGGACCGGTTCACTTTTTTTCATACTGGCCAGGACTCAGATGTTTCAGGCTGATATTATTTCTTCTTATGCCTGATTTGTTGTGGATGTAAATAGAAACATTATATAATGAAATGTAGCGTGTTTTATGGCAGAGGCATTTTCAGATACTCTAGGTATTCATACAAGATTCAGAAACTAAAAACAATCTTTTGACAAATGAATCCCACCTGTTTTTTGTTCCTGTGGAGCCCAGAGTTGATTCGTTGAGCTCTTGCATTGCCATTTCCGTGATTCTTCAACTTAGCTGCATGTGAACAGAAGAACACAGCACAGTTAATAAGCAGATAAATATCACATTACCTTATACGTCTGGACTATTCCACCTAACAAATTTAAATAGGTGACATCAGAGCATTTTTTGTAAAATTGAAGACCTATTCAACTTTCCGATTCTGAAATGAAACAATACTTTCTATAAATAGAAGTCAGGAATCCCAAAACATTTTAGCAATTTTGAAATAGTATTTCATTCCCATCACGAGGTTACATCACTATGTAGTAAACTAGTAATTACAAACATTTAAATGACATCATGCACGTTTAAAATAAAATAAAAAAAATTGCATGCATGTTCTGGTCTTCATTTCTAAACACAGCCATTGTAAATCCCACTGGCACGAAAAAATAATAATAATAAAATAAAATAATTATGATCAAATAAATACACACAAACACAGACATACATAGATGTGTGTGCATATGCATGTATGAAACAAACATACATACACACACACATTTTATTTTCACTATATATTAAAATAATTGACATCAGGCTAATTCAAACTAGACACTCTGTTTAATTCACGCTTAAAGTCATCTTTAGCCAGTGCTTGCATTCATAAACTGATCTGGGATCAGGGCCTGTATTGTGTTTTCACTATTAGAACAGGATCAGCCTCTTCTAGTCAATATAATCCTCTTTATCAGGATATGAGGGGTCAGAACTGATTCTCAATTAAGTTTGCACTGAGGGTGACTTCCCCCGATTCAGAAACGGTCACTGCGCATGATGAATGCAGGCACTGGCGAGTCGTTTTCACTCGGACATTACACATACTGCAGTCCCCAAATAACAAAAGACTCCTGTGGTGACCTGTCAGTGAAACAGAGGATCTGGGTCAGCTTACACACACACATATTCACACACTCCACGACAAAAAGTGTACTGTAACTCCAGGTACAAGAGAAGGGATGACAGATCTGGAGCACTTGTTCATCGCCCACATTTGCTTCACAAATGGACGCTCTTTACAAAGCTAGATGCATTTTAAGTTGGAAGCCCGATGAACCGTGTGGGATGGGAGGCCACTTATGACTGCAAGAAAGAGCAATTAATCATGTATATTATCGGATTTATTTTCAAATACGTTTATTCAAAAACGCATTGATCAAAAACGACAATAAAGACACCGTTTCGAAATATTTCGATTTCAAAGAAACGTTTTAAACGATTTATCTTTCATTCGTTATAGAATCCTGAAAAAAAAAAATCTATTACGGTTTCCACAAAATATTAGGCAGCAGCACAACTGTTTTCAACTGTGATAACAATCTGAATGTTTCTTGAGCAACAAATCGGCATATTAGAATGATTTCTGAAGATCATGCGACACTGAAGACTAACATAATGATCATATCAATAAATTACTTTAGAAAATATATTAACATGGAAAGCAGTTATCAATAATATTTCACAATGTTACTGTATTTTTGGTTAATTAAAAGCAGTCTTGGTGAGCAAAAGAGAAAAAACTATTCTTACTGACCCCAAACTTTTGATTGGCAGGGTTTATAAAATCTGCTAATTGCTCTTCATAAAACATCTTGGACATCACCGACATTTCAACAAGTATTTTATGTTTTTTTCCCACCTATACTATAGCGGCTACTCCAGGATCAACACATTATTTATGAGAAAATGCAATGCAAGTGTCAAGATTTTTTATTATTATTATAATTATATGTATATGTGTGCATGAGTGTATCTGAATGGATCTAACCCTCTTCCTCCTTGCTCTCGACTGGGACGCTCCATGCGATGAGGTTTCGAGCAGCCCGGCCTTCCTCGGCCACGATCTTCCTCACCTTGTCATGGCTGTTGGACCGCGGGAAAGAGGCCTGTTGCAAAGAGAAAAAAAAAGTTTACCTAGGGGGAAAACATTGTTTCTTCATAGGAACATATTTGGATAAATTTAACATTGCATCACTTGCTCACCAGTGGTCTGCAGTGAATGGGTGCCGTCCAAACAGCTGATTCTGATGGCACCCATTCACTGCAGAGGATCCACTGGTGAACGAATGATGCAATTCTACATTTACTCCAAGTCCTTTTCATTATAACACCCACAGACAGAAGCAGTGCTCTTAGAAACTGGCAATAGTGAGCTTACTCTGTCCAAGATAAGGACATAAACCATTCAAATAAGTACCAATAATTCACACCTTCTTTCTAGTAACCTTATATGACTTGCCAGTAGCGATAATGTAAGCATGTGATGCCATGTCAACAGCACCAGTGGGAAGACAAACAGTGGTATGTTTATTGCACACCATTTTCACATGGATCCATAACTGAGAGATGATTTCTGTCTTTTGAAAGCTGTCGCCTATTTGTGTACTTACAATGGAAGTTAATGGAGCTAATTCGTAAACGCTAAACTGCTGCCTATTTCAAAACTATAGCCAAAAGGTGTTAAAATGATGCATGTTGACACATGCATCATTTTAATGTGAAATTGTATTTTTAATGTGAAATTGTAGCCAAAAAAAAAAAAAACCCTGCATACAAAAATGCAATTTCAGCCGATAATTTTCATTGGCCGAAATATCAGTACATCCCTAATTATGATGTGGGAATGGCCCTCAAAAATTAATGTGGTTGCGTAATCGATAGTGGGGTTTTAGTGGAAAAAAAAGACTTTTCACTGATTATAAAGTAAAAAAACAAACAAGTAAACCTTATATGAACTAATTGAACATTATATCTTTATCTTTATCATTATTGTTCCTGATGTTAAAGGCCTTAACTTGTGATGAACCTGGAATATTCTTTAAAAGATAGGGTCACATTATATTTTTAAGCAACACTATGTAAATGTTGGCGCTCTAGTGGTTAATAAACAGAACTGCACGTATCCCAAGGAAGAACATTCTAACCAGAGCTAACCCGAACAGGCTACAATAGTCCAAAAAAAATCACTTATTATAAATGTACCATAGAGATTTGGTATAAGACAAAAAGGTGGTTTGGTAGATGAATTTATGATTTACTCGCTCATTGTATACATTTTGCAAATTTGAACACAGAAAAAGTTTCAGTGTTGCTTTAAGGTCCAAATCGCACAATTCACTAACTATTAACCATGACGTTTGCATCAAACTCCTAGTGCTGCTTAATAGTTAGCAAGAGAGTTGTTAAGTTGAGGTATGGGGTAGGATTAAGGGATCTACAATATTTTCATGCAGAGTAAAGAATTATTGTAAGTACTTATAAACAGTCAATATGCTAGTAATATGCATGCTAGTTGAAAATTGGTCATTAAAATAAAAGTGGCATCAAAAATAGATTAACTGACTTGATTTTATCCATTTTAATTTCATACTGGACTTTAAAACCAGTGCCTTCCGTATCTCAATTTTGTCTGCACACCCAAAACATAAAATGTAATCCCTCTGGATAATGTGTCACACTCCTTTGATACATTATTGAATAAAATAAATCAAACAAAAAATACAATTTGGCATATAGCTAATTATTCTGTTGTTTGTTGGCCATGTTCCAACATTAAGCAAATGCAAAGCTGTTCTGTCTGTCACTATAGAGGAATATTTCATCAGGCTCACTGGTTTTTACACATGCATAAACATTTTACTGTCCTCCCCTGCCACTATCTCACGTCCTCGGGGTTAAAATACACAACTGACCTACTTAGCCAATGACAACAGCCCTCATTACACAGCTTTACCCTCTAGAGGTCTGGAGATAAGCATGAATGAGGCTTTTGAGATTGCGAAACAAACTATTTTTGCAATTCAAAAAAGACACACAAGTAAATTAACTTGTTTCCTGTCAGCACGTGTTCAAACTGTAAATATTTACTCTGGGTTTCCCAGATTCCTGGCAGCTGACTGGCAACGGAAGGCCTGAGTCTACATTTGTCGTGCATCTCGGCGCGGAGTTGGGGAGGGGGGGCTGTTTCTGATTTGCTAACCGCTGGTAGAAAATAACCAAAGGTAAAAGTGAGAAGGGTTCATCTGATCTCGGGTCAGCGCTCCATGCATGCGTGAGACGAATCAAGCTAATCACCTAATCACCAGCAGGCCCCTTGACACCCGAGGTCACTGGAGTTAGATCTAAGTGAGCCCCTCAGAACATCAAGCTACAAAGAACTGCTTTCAGGACAAATAACAGCACAGCAAGGATAGAGTTTCAAGTGTGTCGAAACAGAAAGAATGATGGGAAGTAGGTACGTACAGAGTAGAAGTAGAGTCTGTAAGCAGGTTCCTCATCCATATCCATATCCGGCCCTGACATGCTACCAAATTTGTTTATGGCAACCGGTTTTCCCCCTTAACCAGCATCTCCGCTGCACGAACGGCCTGTCATCGTCATTTGACAGCTGGACCAAAAATAGCCCCGTGGTTGAGCGTGACTCCTGCAAACTCGCTGAGTAGATGTCTCTGCCAGTCAGCACGACAGACTCCTTGTCCTGGCCATAAGGACGTCTTTCTGCAACGTCTCGGCTGCACAGAGACTCTGACTGCCGCTACAGTTTTGCTGTCTTGGTTGTGGCGTAGTCACCCTCCACAGCTTGTAGTGCGGAGTATTGTGCAGAGCTCCTCTCTCTCTGTGCAGTCATGTGCACGCGGCAGGCCGCCCACTCGTCCAGCATGTGCTGGAGGCGGCAGAGCTGCGTGTGTCAGCGCGTCTGCATTGGACATGCCACAGACTCAACATCCAATTGTAGCTCGGCGGTGCGTAACTTACACCGGGGATATAGATGTAAATAGAGATGCGCCAACAAGATGTGGAACAGATACAGCCGCGAGGATGAAAGCGTATAAAAATATCTACGGTCTAAAGACTACAAGATATCTGGTATGTAATATTTTTATAAATTAATTATCTTATGCATGCTTGTATGAATGTAAATTTTTTTTATGTTACTATCATATGTGCATTAAAGCTTAAAGGGGTCACATGACGCCGTTTTAAAGATCATTATTTTGTGTATTTGGTGTAACAGAATATGTTGACATGCTTTAATGTTCAAAAAGCACATTATTTTTCAAATACTATACATTATTGTAGGTCCTCTATGCCCGTCTCTCTCAAACGCATCAGTTCCTCCTTCTGACAAGCGCAGTCTGTTCTGATTGGTCAACTGACCAAGTGCATTGTGATTGGCCGAACACCACAAGCACTCATCGGAAATATAACGCCCCTTTCCATAATCATCTTTCGAAAAAATGTAAAGACAGTTAATAACGTTTTTAGTTATACTGTCAGTTCAAGCCCGAAAGAATATACGTTAAAATAAGCATGACCTGAGACTGCCTGCACTGTTTCGGCGCTGTGCCACCTAGTGGTCAGGAAAAATTAAAAATGCATATTTTTGCTTACAACTTCTGAATGGTTTGGCCAAAAATCATAGGTCTGTTTAGATTAGATGCAGCAAGCTGAGTGGAATCATACCCAATTTTCCCACGTCAGCCATTTTGGGCATCGACCATTTTAAATTTGGTAGTAAAATACATCAATATTATAAAAGTTACGAAACTTGGTATTAGGGCTGCACGATATTGGGAAAAAATGACATTGCAATATTTTATTTTTCTGCGATATATATTGCAATATGAAATCTAATCTAATTTTTTCTTACAAACATAAATGGGGTGAGCACACTTACATTCTAATTTTAAATTATTTAAACATCGACACCATCGTGTCAATTGATTAATATGCGCGAGGGAGAGAGAGCAAGACAGCGCTTGAGTTGTTTGAAGCGTTCTCTCTCCCTCTCTCTCTCTTTCCCTCTTTCGCACGTGTGCACGCTCTCTCTCTCTCTCTCTCTCTATCTCTCTCTTGCGCATCATGCAGCCGTACTTGGTATGCTTCTTGGGCACCATGCCTTGATGGTACTCAAAATGTTCGGGAGGCAGCGTCACCTTGTGTTCAAAAGTTATAAAAAAAATGTTTAAATGCTAATAACTTTTTACACTATTACTGTCATGTACATTATGTTGAATTTTTGTATTGTGTATGCTATTGTCATGTTATTATTATTATTATGTATTACTATAATGGTACATTGCATTGTTACTTTTATGTCATGCCGTTATATTGCACTAAATAACTGTTATTTTGTCATGTTCATGTGAGGTACTTTTATGTCATGCTTTCTTGAGTGTTACTGTTATGTAATGTAATGGTGGCATTTGTGTTGTGTATCTGTGAGACTGATTATGTTATGACAAATTGCGACTGCCCACAATACCCTAAATATCTGAAGTAACTGAAACCTTTCAGGTCACAATAACAAACAGAACGTAACCCCCAAAAATACACCGTGGAAATACACTCTCTTGCCTCAGGCGTTTAACAACAAATACTCTGTAACAGTCAAGAATTACAACACAATCAATACGAGTAAATCACATCTACACAAACTCATACGTCACCCTGGAGCACAAAACCAGTCATAAGTAGCACAGGTATATTTGTAGCAATAGCCAACTTTTAATTAACAACTAATTAATTCGTTAATTCGTGTAATAACCCACTGTATGGGTCAACATTATAGATTTTTCTTTTATGCCAAAAATCTGGATATTAAGTAAGGATCATATTCCATGGAGATATTTTGTCAATTTCATACCATAAACATATAAAAACGTAATTTTTGATAAATAATATGCAGTGCTAAGGACTTCATTTGGACAACATTAAAAGCAACTTTCTAAAAAAATAAAAAAACATATATATATATATATATATATATATATTTTTTTTTTTTTACCCTTATGACTGGTTTTGTGGTCCAGGGTCACATTTACAGTAAAATCCACTGGTGCCGTGTAGTAAAAGTGGTAACTCAAGCAAGCATATACAGATGAAGAAGCGTTCAGAGTGACAGCAAGCATGAAAACTTTACCACAGTTCTGAAGTGTAGCAACAATAACTGTGATATTGTGAGGGGAAAAGTAACTCTGTTAAAGCACTTCTGGGCGTTCACAGAACCTTCGTGATACCTCAGTGATGCTGTCTGGGTTGGCAGCTCGCGATGTTAGGAGACGACTGTTGTTTGTTACCTTTAGGGCGATGTTGATGGGCGTATTCCTGCTCTTCCCTCCTCCATGAGATGATCCAGAGCTGTTGCTGGCCGATCTGTCTCTGGCGTCCCCGCTCTGAGCCGACCTCAGCCCGAGCCGGAGGTGCTGAGCCCCGCCGCGACGGCGCCCCTCGTACCGGCCGTCCTTCGACATGAGCCCGCCGTCAAACCAGCGATTTGTGACGGACGCGCTTCGCAACCAGGGGGCGAGAAATTAAACAGTCCTCCTCTTCTTTAGACTGAGCAGTCGCGAGTCACACAGAGTATGAGAAAGTGTGACGCCCCCAGCTGGACTGGAGGGCTGGACTGACGTCACCTGCGAACCTTCACCAAGGTAACCACAGTCACAGTTCCCGCGAAAAAAACCTTACTCACTAGGTATTTTTACCAGTCCTACTAGATGTTTATAATTACATTATAAATAATACATCATCTGAGATGATTGCTGTTGTCGGAAGTGGAATGAAAATGAACACTTAAGCCATATCAAGTGCATATACATGTAAATCAAAGTATCATAAGATTACATTTTTTATATCATTAGATGGGAGACATATATAAGCCAATAAAACCTATACAAATAATTTAAGCACTGTGATCACATAGGGGGGAAAAGTAGTTCTTATTTTTGTTTATAATGATTTAAAAGTAAATATCTGACTTTTTTTTTTTACCAGAAGACCATATGTAGTCAATAAATATAATTATACATTTAGTAAAATAATGATTATTCCACATTTCTTTAGATTCTGGAATTTTATAACTTGTTATATAATTAATAATAATATAAATTAATAATGTATATATTATATAATTATAAATTATTACTTACTGGGGTGAAGGGTGTTTTCCCGACAAGTCCTGTTTGTAGATTTTAATTTTCTATTATAAGCATCTATAAATAATCATCTAAAATTTAACCTATATCCTAAAGCGTATGAACAGCTGAGAGTTTCTAATGTGCAAAAACAGCTAATTTATGTTTCAGTTCTGAACTTTTCAGCATGCTGTTTTCAGTGACTAACCGCTGTTGTTGTTGTTTTTAAGTCAAAGCTACATGTAACCAAAGTCCAGGACCCAATCAGGGATTTCACTGACACTATATAAAGACCGGTCCAGGAAGAACACATACATATGAAATCATATAATATCTGAAAAGATCTTAAGAATGTCTTCTTGGTGCTTCATGTGCGCTGCAAAAAGCTACACTGAATACATTCATTGCATTTACACATATCGTTAACAAAAGGCCTCATCATTCACAGACACCGCAACCAAACACACAAAAATCCAATCAAAATATCATTTCATTCACTGCATTAAAAAAATTATTATAATAATTGAGTGTGATTGACAGCATGTTCATTGTCCCGAAACATAAGCTGCCATTCTGAGAAAATATTGACCTAAATTGACAAGAGCTGCCAGAGGTTCAAATGGGCCAATTCTCTCAAAAACTATTAAATACCCCCCCAAAATTCTAAATTTCAGTTCAAATCTCATCTCCTAAATTATCAGCCATATGTGATGCAATGATGAGCTTATAAGTCTAAATAAAAAAAGGATAAAATAAACAAATCAAGGCCACATGTGATACTTTCATCCCAAACGACAAAGAAAAACCAATTCCAACAACCCTGGTACATTAAAATCATGTATTAATGTCCATAGAAATAAAAAACATCGGGGTAACACTGAATGAAACGGAAGGTCTACCCTTCAGAGGTAGGCAGAGCTGTACATGATAATTCCTAAAACGGTTTCCAAAGCAGGAGAAGCAGAATGAGAGGGAAAACAGGGAATACAGCAGAGATGCAGTGATTTAAGCTGCTGGTGCTACAATTACCGGACGTTTCAGAAAGACAAAGCATTATTTTTTTTCTCCACAGAAAAGCATTTTGATGCACATACAGTATTTTACATTTCATCTATACTTGAATATAAAAAACTAAGAACATAAAAGTTAAAATCCCCAAATTAGGACTGACTTGGATAAATGGTATAAAGCGGTCAGTAACTGAAAGCCACAACTAGAGACTAGACAGAAATTTACCAATGAGCACTTTAGTTGTTTTCCGTATGTGGGATGTGTGACCGGATTTGGATTACATTTCAACCGGACTACAATAAGCTAGAGCGTAACGGACAGGCCATTAAATATACATCAAATCTAGAGTAAAAAAATGAATAAAAAGCCAGCTGGTCTATGAAAAAAAGACCTTGAACTAAAAAGGAATGCATAATGAATTAAAACCAAAAGGGCAAGTCGTGTTTTACAAACTTGACAAGAAAAAATATATATGTACAAATGTTATATATACATATACACACATAGTTGAATGTATATATATTCATGTTTTATATAGTTATATTTAACTGGTCATTCTTGAAGTAAAAGCCTGTGGCCTGGAAGGGCAGAGGGTCTCTTCGAGCACCAAAAGGAGTGACGCAAGTCCACTTCTGCACAGCGCTTTACCTTAAAGTCCGAATTAGGCAGAAACTCCACCGCAGAGATGAGAGGGACGACCAATCAAAAGTGATCTTCTCGGCCTCACCTTCGGTTCCATAAATGTGTGTGTATAGAAAACATATGCATACATCGAGTCATTTGTCTTAAAACATTTGTCCAGAGCCCCGAAAACCCCACCCCTCCCTCCCCACACAAAAGGATGCCCATGTAGGCAGGCCTGTAGTTGAAATCCTTATGGCAAATAGTTTGTGGCAAAATTTCCTTCCCCCATGGTGCTTAAAAACAGTCAGGTTGGCAAGAAATGTTTGTTTCGCTGCGATATTCAGTCCGGGGGTAGAAGGTCATGCAGGCGAAATCGCTCTCTTAAATGTGGCCGAACGTCCTCGTTCTGGAATAAAACGCAAACATGCCACATCAACAAAAACAGATGATCACTGTAAGTGACACCATAAATATGAACGAGTGTAAAATCATTTTCAACTTAGAAATGCGTAATGTCTGATCCGTGATGCAGAAATAATGTTTATTTAGAACCGACAGCCAATTTTCAATATTTTGCCTAATGTATATATATATATATATATATATATATATATATATATATATATAAATAAATAAATCAATCACAGTCCTTAAACTAAGACATTGTATGATATTATATATGGATAACAATACTCCTGTGAATTGGCACAGAAACAAAAGTTTATTGTTAATTAAAACAAAATGTAACTGTGAATTGTGTGTTTAAGTTATAATTATTACCATTTCTAAGAATTAAATTGCCAAGAATTCTTATTTCATAAATTAGTAATTAAAAGAACATATTTCTAGAAAACTAAATCAATCAAAAAATTAAGGTATAGTCTTCATAATAAGTTATATTAAATATAGATAACAATACTGTTGTAAATTGACACAGAAACAAGTTTACTGTTAGTTCAATTCAATTCAATTCAAGTTTATTTGTATAGCGCTTTTTACAAAATAAATCGTTACAAAGCAACTTTACAGAAAATTATGTTTCTACAATATTTAGTAGTAGCTAGTAGTTTGTGCACATTTGACAGGATTTTAGAAAAAATAATAATAGTTAAAATAAAAATAATTAAAAATAATTAGTTAAAAAAACTAATGGTGTTATTAAAAATGGAATTGTCAATGTGGTTTGAATTTTTTTAAAGAATTACATGGCAAATAATTCTTATTTAATAAATTAATAAAAGTATATTTTTATTTAAAACTAAATTAAATCACATAATGAAGGTAAAGTCTTCACAGTAAGACATTATAATGTATGATATTAAATATGGTTAACAATGTGAATTCGCACAGAAACACAACTTTACTGTTAATTAAAAAAAGTTGTCATTTTAAAGAATTGTGAATGTGTGGTTTGCGTTGTTTTTATTTCTTTCAAGAATTAAATTGCTAAGAATTTTTATTTAATAATTTAGAAAAGTACTTTTTTAATGAAATAATCACATAATGAAGGTATAGTCATCACACTAAGAATCTATAATGTATGACATTAAATATGCATAATACTTTTGTAAATAAATGTTCTGTAATTCGAAAAATAATAACTATTATCCTTTCTAATAATTAAATTGTTAAGAAATCTTAATAATAAACAACCCTTGATTTTTGGATTTTAGGATAGGAGAAAGTATTTCTAAAAATACTATTTTAATGCACATTATCTTAAAGCAGCACATACAAGAAACAAGACGCACGTACCAGTTCTACCAGCTTCTCCAAAAATGGCACCAGCTTTAGGAGCTCATTGTCATTCTTGTCCACAAACCAACTCTCAATGGGGATCCCGTTGGAAAGCTGCAATGAGAGGAGCACATCCTGAGCTTTACATACTAATAACTCACCACGGACCGCTTCTCAAGGCGGCTTCACAAACCTGGTAGGCAAAAGCCTGAGGTGAGTTGTCTATGATCACCGTCTTGGAGAGATCTCTCCCGAGGATGTTAAGGTCTTTGATGTAGTTGCCTTGTACGCATACGCAGTGTTCGCGAAACAATCTGTGCCTGAAATACCAGAGGAAAGACATTTTGAGCTGAATGCTTAAACATCTTACAACCTGAGAATCTAGACACACATCTGTTCCCATCACACCTACACCATATTAGTGTGCAGTTTAAATGTCATACACTTTTTATTTTATTTTTTTCATATGAGAGGGAACTGACCTAACCAGCTGTTTTTTAGGATCCAGGATGTTCAGCAGTTTGTCAGCATACACCTTCTTGGAAGCAGTAAAGAGAATAATCTGCAAATAATTCAAGATCATGTCATTAATGGCAGTCATAAGTGAAAGCAGTAGCTCACATCACAGGCAGGATGTTAATTAGTAAAAAAAAAATCCACATCTCCATAAAGTCGGTCAGCAGCAGAAAGCATGAAATGCTCTAAAACTTCCTGGTATACGACTGCGTTGACTTTGGACCTCAGAAAACTCAGTGGATCAACACCAGCAGATGACAGTGCACCCCAAACCATCACTGACTCTGGAAACTTTACACTGGACCTCAAGCAACGTGGATTATCTCTTCCTCCAGACTCTGGGACCCTGATTTCCAAAGGAAATGCAAAATACTTTCATCGGAGAACATAACTTTGGACCACTCAGCAGCAGTCGAGTCCTTTTTGAAGCGAGACGCTTCTGATGCTGTATGTTTTTCAATAGTGGATTGACACAAGGAATGCTACAGCTGAAACCCATGTCTTGCATACGTCTGTGTGTAGTCGTTCTTGAAGCACTGACTCCAGCTGCAGTCCAATCTCTGTGAATCTCCCCCACATTTTTGAATGGGTTTTGTTGCACAATCCTCTCCAGGGTGCGGTTATCCCTATTGCTTGTACACTTTTTTTCTACCACATCTTTTACTTTCCTTCGCCTCTCTATTAATGTGTTGACAGTGTAATTTACTTGGCAGTCAATAGGACAGAAACAAGCCTCCCGGGTTTTCATTCAAAATATCTTAAATTGTGTTCCGAAGACAAACTAAGCTTTTAGGGGTTTGGAACGACATGGGGGTAAGTGATTAATGACAAAATTAAATTTTTGGGTGGAGTAACCCTTTAAATATTTATAACATTTTGTTTTGCAAAACAAAACAAAGTAAACAAATTGTAAATTGCTCACCTCATAAATTTGAGACATGCGCTCCAGGAATTCTCTAAAGAACGGCCGTAACCGGACGTACACCTTTAGGAATAAGAGAGCAAATTACTGTTTGAGCTACATACAAACCAGTGCACAAAAAACAAAAAGTTTTTTGTTTTTTTACCTGGTAAATGACATCTTGGAAAAGCACAGGGAAGGTCAAGGCTGCATCCTCCAATTCATTGAGGCTGCAGTGAACCAAAGTCTCATCCTGGAATAAAACAACAACGGCAACTTAATTCTTGAATCAAAAGATCTTGAATCAACAAAACCAATGATAGAAGGCAACTCACTAGATCCAGGACAAGAGAGAACTCAGGGGTGCTCCTGGTTTTCAGAGGGAGTGCAGGCTTACGGGTGAGCTGCTCTTCAGTCAAGGGTGGCACATGTTTGATGAAGAAATAACTGGAAGACGGAGGCAAGTTAGCGCACAAGCAGTGACTATACTGAGGCTATTTAGATCAAGTGTGTTGAAATTTGGCTCACGGGTCAAAAACTTCCCAGTCCTCCTCATAAGTCCCTTCTGCTGGAGGCGATGGCGGGACATCCGGATAACTGCTGTTGGATCCTACGGCTAATCAAGAGAGAAAGTGAGAGGATGCTCTGCTTTAGGCAGCAGTACAGTGGAAATAAACCTCCCAGAAACTCACCAGTTAGCGGTGGCATATCAGCCTCTGTGACGATCTCTCCTTCATCTACTGATGCATCTACATGAGGCAGCGGTCTGGGGTTTAGTGCAGGGTCAAAGGTCAGGTCTCGACCGTCTGTGGTAGTGCTGGTCGGGGTTTCCTCGAGCTGCTCCATGTCGAGCTGCTTCACGATCTCCTCTGCTTCCAACGCCTGCCCCGGGGAATCTGAGCCCGCCGTAGCTGGATGACAAGAGAGAGCTAGTTTAACAGTGTGATGAAATCAGAAAGAGCGCAGAATGAACTAAAAATTATGTGCCAATTTCGCTGATAAATGCATTGTTTTGGTTGAGTGGTTTCAGTTTGCAGCAGGTGCCACCGATTACATGAGGGTCTTAAATGGCAAAAGACTCTGCATAAATGCTTTAGCTCAGAAATGCTGAATTTTAGTTTGGCTATATTATGACAAAAAAATACTAGTCCTATATGTTGCTTTAGACATTTCAATGTGATGACTGTCTTCATCTGCTTTTATGGTCATGTGAGTGCTTGACATCTTTAAAGGGATAGTTTACCCAAAAAATGAAAATCCTGTCATTACTTATGCCGCTCATGTGTCGTGAACGTGCATCGAAGAGTGACAGGGAAGAGATTTTTTTTTTGAAAGAAGTCATTATTTTTGTTTTTGGTGTGTACAAAAAGTATTCTTATAGCTTCAAAAAATTAAGGTTGAACCACTGACATCACATGGACTATTTTAACGATTTCCTTACTTCCTTTCTGGGCCTTGAATGTGTCTGTTGCATTGCTGTCTATGGGGGGCCAGAGAGCTCTCGGATTTCATCAAAAATTTCTTAATTTGTATTCTGAACATAAACGAAGGTCTGGCCCCAGGAAAGTAAGTAAAGAAAATACATACTGTCAATACTTATTTTATGACTTTAAATGTGATATAACAAACAATTAAACACAAAAGAATGTTTCACATGAAGAGGTCAGAAAAGGAGGATCTAACTACATTTTATTATGACCTCAATATCTCATTCAGGTCTCATTTAGGTGCAGCTGACAACTGAGACCACAGTCCCTTACCGTTTTTGTTGGCAGGTGAGAAGAAGCTAAAAACCGGAGAGAAGATGGTTCCCAAGAGGGTGGTGCGGGCCGGACTGCCCGGAGTTTCCGTCTGCACCTCCAGCTTCCCATTGGGCTTCACTGGTTTACTCTGACCTGTCATGGTATCTGAGCAGAATAAAATGATAAACATTCAACACCAAGAGAACACTGCCAATCAGCATAACTACTCACAACTAAGTTTAATTCACATAAAAAAACTCTTTAAGAGATAGTTCTGTCACCCTAAAGTTGTTCCAAACCTGTATGAGTTTCTTCTGTTGAGCATAAAAAAGATATTTGGAGGAATGTTGTTAACCAAAGAGTTGATGGTAGCCATGGGAAAAAAATACTATGGAAGACAATGGCTACAGTCAACTGTTTGGTTTCCAACATTCTTCATCTGTGTTTTTGAGGCAAGAAAACCTGAGTGTGAGTAAATTACAGTATTTTCTTTTTAAAGGAGCAGAATCCCTGATTGGGAAGCCTGATTGGTCAGCACTCGTACCTCCATTGACAGGGCCTTTCCTGCGGGTTCTGGGGTTTGCTCTGCTGGGCAGGTTCCCACCGGTCGGAGTGGATGTGATCAGATTACTGTCTGAATCACAGTCTATACGGCTTCTCTTAGCAGGAGTGCACTGCTCCACCTGACATTAAGAAACACAGCTGAAACCAAACCACATTGCCTCCACAAAATCATCTCAAATGCAAGGTCAAATCCCAACCTTGACAGCATTGCCTCTGATGAACCGTTTTATGGTGGAGAAAATGCCCGTGTCTCGCTTCTGCATTTTGGCGTCTTCAGAGGACAGCGTGTGTTCCACCTCGGAGTGCTTCCTCTTGGTCTTGGCGGTCCGGGCGGACGGGGTGGCGCTCCGCTGCTGAGATGCCTTACGCACTCTCAGCCTCATTGTCCCAAAAGTCACATGTAAGACTGGGAAGACAAACACAGTTCATCTGTAACAGTAAAAAAAAAAAAGTGCAGAGCTGCATTATGCATATTTGCATAAGTTTCAGCACCGCTACATTAATAACACTGAATGCAAGATATTCAGCTGCCAATACGGCAGTAGGGAAATTCCACTGCAGAGACCAGTCATGGCAACTCAAGGAAAACAATCGGATCGGTCCCCTGCTGTCATTGACCAGAAAGGACTCCACAACAAGGATATTACGGTTCATTTTTATTTTAATATTGCTTTCAAATTTCAAGTTTTAGTTTTATTTAATATATTTAATTAATTATACTAAAATTATATATTTTTAGTAATCATAGTTAATGGAACACTTCCAGTGTAGACCAAGACAAGACATTTAATTTTAGCGAAGTTGAATGTTTGCACAGTTTACAGTTAACTCTTGTGCAAACCTCTTAATAATTAAAATATAATAAATCTTTACAATTGAACATAAACCAAAAAAACATATGTATAAAATGTATTCATTCATTTTCATGTTTATATTCATATCAAAGATTTTATTTTAAAGGTTTTCAGAGTTACTAGAAAGTTACAGGCAGTTTTTATTCTGCTCAATGATCCTCCACTGCTGGATTTGAGAAAACCTGTTCTTTGTAATCAACACTGAAACTCTGTAAACTTTATTTTTGTCCATCTGTGTTTTCGATGCATTCATTTGTTGGAGTTTTGAGATCTTAACATATATGAACAGGTTGCACATGAGTGAAAAAACAATAGCACTCATTGTGTCTATTAAGGAACAATGTTTATTTTAAAAAATGTTCTTCCGGTTCAAAAAGCAAAGTCGTACCAATGTCACAAAAGTGACTTATGTGTGTTAATTTGCAGTGGTGATTGGCTGCCGTGTCTGGAGACTATGCGTCTATGTCATCAGTTTTTCAAGCATTTCTCAGTATTATTCATGAGAATGAACTCTTATAATCTAATCACAGCACTGTTTTATGCATGAGGTTATCTTACAGCAGAGAATTCAAATCCCATGAAAGAGCTTCTGCAATGTCAACTTCATCTCTGTAAATGTAACCGTAACAATATTTACTATGTAACAACATGTGTAGCGCGCATAAGAGAGCGGTTTCTGTGCAAAACGCCACAATGAGTTTAACAACACTCACTGCGCAGATCATAGTTCATATCCACACCAGAGAATGTGTGAATGTGTTTTCAGGTTTTGTGAACAACGTGTGCTAGGTTTACTTTATGAACTTGGAATGTCAAGAATAAGGTAAATATTAGTATTGTAGCTAGTATTGTAAAATAAGTCTTTATTTTACGGGTACCAATTTAATATACAGTAGGCTAGAGTAGGTCTTCATTTAACCTTTTTGTAAAGTTAAAATAACTAAAAAGAGGGTTGAGTCCACTTTAAAGTCCAGCTTAGTGTCGTCAAAAGACCCGGTACTTCGGTACTAAGTCGGTACCAAAAAAAATGAAAATGTCACAGTACCAGGTTTCTTTAAGTACCTGGTCAATCTGGTTCTTGACGCATACAGCGCTATGATTTCCGCGAAGCAGAAAACGCAGACGTAATCTCAAAATCCAGACATGAAATTGAAACTTACATTTAAATAAGGACAGTCAGGGAATTTGTCAAAGTTTGCATAAATTAATCAAATCAAATCTCCATATGGACAAGTATCTGTAAAATAAATAGATACATAACATCACCAAAACTGTTCTGAGTCACTTCACAAGCATTTTACCATTTCATTTGAGTAAACCAGTGTCAATTTAAAGGTATTCACAGCAACCCTTCAAAATAAGATAATTTTTTCATAAAGGCATCGTGCTAAAAATATTACTATTATTTAGTAGAATGTATGTGATACTGCGACTACTGTTAAAAAAAATGTATAAAACCTTTTAAAGAAATAAATCACACAATATTTCTTCCATGTTTAAATTTTAATAGCAAATCCCCTTTATTCACCATAAAATAATGCTATAGATTTAAAAGAAATGTCTTTTAGATTTCTCTATAAATGTATATACTTGTTTTTTCGATAATGTATTTTACAACAATACAAAGAGCAATGTGTAACATATTACCAGATTTTAGACTTATGCTGCGTTCACACCAAAAGTGAATAGAGCACCAAATTCGCGTCTAGTTTGCTGCTTGAACATTTTGAATACATTCGCGCGTCTAGAGCGAGGCAAAATCCGCTTCTTGTGGAAGTGGCAAGTGCTACGCAGTTGTCTGTTTGCAAGATGGCTGATGTTGATCAAGCATTCGAGGCTTTTCCACTTTTTCCTGAACACGTGCTCTGAATAAACACATTACTTGTTAGCGAAAAGTAGCTGTATATTAGGGGGAAATAGTTGTAAAAAATGGCGGGAAGACCGCAGGTGGATAAACGTGTACATGACTCAAGTTAAATGTGTATTTACAACACACTCTTCCAAGTGAGGTCCTTTTTATTCCTGTCTCTATAGAAATATGAACTTGTGTCATATAGCTCCGGGTAACTGCTCACTGACAACATCAGCTGTTCCTCAATGTTGAATGAGTGACTCATGAGCAGGCTCCTGATTGGATAACGCGGCGCGAATTGACGGCAAAGTTCAAAATGTTCAACTCGGGCGTCAGACGCGAATTCGTGTTTGGTGTGAAAGCAGCATTATTCACTTTTATTTGTAAATAAAATATATAAATAGATTTTATACAATTATTGTGCTCCCGTGATTTTTCTAGAATCTAGAGTATCTTTTGCTGCTGAATTAGCTACCAACCTAATTTATTATAATATTTTTGTAATCGTTTATGATTATATATTTTTTCATTTGTTATTTTTCATTAAAATTAAGTTGTGTATATGTAGTATTTTGTGATTAACACAAAATAATGATGATCAGGTCAACACAGAGAAGAATAGAAATTCTATATTGAATAAAAAAACTGCACTGGTATCGGATTGGATCGGTATCGGCAGGTACTCAGAATTTTAGGTATCAGATCAGTTCTTTAAAAAAAAATTGTATTTTTGCATCCCTAATATACACACAAAATAATAAAGCAATTACCATCTAAAATATATGAATTATGTGGTATACTAATGCATTAAGAAACAAATAATATATTTTAATTATTTACAACGAACAATTAAACCACTGGGTGATTGATATTTATAAACAGTGTGCACTTTTGAGAGGAACAGAAATATGAAAGCAGCAGTCGCACGCTCTACAGTCATAACAATGTTAATTAAATGTAGAAATGAGAGTATATTCGTTTTAAAGGGTTTGTGTGTAGAAATAAACCAGAGGAAGTCCTCGGATGTGTTTGAAGTGGGCGGGTGAATCATGTCTCCTTCATTTGCTTCATCAATCTAAACAAATGTAGCGTGCCATTAGCCTCACGATAATTTCTAACATTTCCGTGATGTAAAATTTATTTTCCCCAGCCAACACAATACACCGCTAAAATCATGATCAGGTCGCGCTGTACATTATTAAGCAAAAAATGGTCGCGCTCAACTTAGCAAGCCAACTGGTCAGTGGTTTTGACATCAAAACAATAAAAACGCCAACAGCAGTCGCTCGTAAAATTGGTCCGCCTGCTTTTAGCTACCCACGCCAGTTTTTTCGTCTCAATAACACATCTTATTTTAATCTGAATATTAGAGTCCGAGGGCGTTTTAACGTCAGCGGCTAACGCTAACAGATGACTTGTTGGCTTGTCTCGCGACACCCGCGCTCCTGCGAACAAGCCGTTAGATAAAGTAAACACGCACTGGATGAAATACAAATGGATGTTTTTATTTATCCTTTGATGTTTTACTTATTAATTATATATTTTTTAAACGCGATACAATAGGGTTCGCGTCTTCATCTGCGTGAAGAACATGTTCTCACTGACGGAGGGGGCGAGTCGTGAAGACGCGAGATTTCAAAGCACTGCGACCGTGGCGTAGGGTTAAATATTTATTTTTGCACGTATGTGATCAAAATATGCTCCGTGTAAACACTCACATGCCAGGGGTCGCAGCGACACGATGCAGAGGTGGTTGTGGATGTGGCGGCGACGGCGGCTGTAACGGCCCTCGCGCGCGTCTCTCGGTCGCTTTTCGGCTGAGCGCGAGTCACAGAACGACACAGAGATCTACAGCTGCTCGGGACGCCATTTCCCGCCTCCTCTCAGAGGGATTCTAGCGAAGAACCCGGATGACGATGTACGCTACCGCGCATGCGCGCATATTGTGAGGGGAGAAGCCCTATTTGGGGAGTGCAGTGTATTGTATCAAGGGATTTTGACAGTATTAACATAAGTAGTAAGTCATTTTAATGTGTGGGTGAGTCTATTTAATAGAAAATATGAGAATAAATAAATTTGCACAGGTAAATCTATCTATCTATCTATCTAACTATCTATCTGTCTGTCTATCTGTCTGTCTGTCTGTCCTCTATCCATCTGTCTGTCCTCTATCTATCTGTCTGTCGGTCCTCTATCTATCTATCTATCTATCTATCTATCTATCTATCTATCTATCTATCTATCTATCTATCTATCTGTTTGTCCTCAATCCGTCTGTCTGTCTGTCTGTCTGTCTGTCCGTCTGTCCTCTATCTATCTATCTATCTATCTATCTATCTATCTATCTATCTATCTATCTATCTATCTATCTATCTATCTATCTATCTATCTCTATCTGTCTGTCTATCTGTCCTCTGTCTATCTATCTATCTGTCTGTCTGTCTGTCTGTCTGTCTTTATGTCCTCTATCTATCTAATTGTGTAGTTATATAAGAAAAACAGCTTTTTGGAACAGTATGCCACCCTGGTACTTGCAATGTTTCTGTTATAGGCATGCATACTGTGCAAAGTTTTAATATTTTCAGTATGTGTAGGACAACTATGACCCACAGTACCAAATATGCCAAATTGTTCAGTATACAACACGCTGAGTACCCTGTGTTGAAAAACTATCCCACAAGGCACTGGACTTAATTTTCCCTTTACAGTGTAAGAAATGAACCAGAAAGCCTGCCAAATTTGTTTTTGCAGTCTCCATCTTGACTTATTATTAAAATATCACTTATTCTAAAAAAATATCACTGGCTCATTCATTTCAAACACAGAAATTGTTTTGTTAACACTACGCCCCCTGGTGGTCCACAGTCAGGCAACGCAGGAAAACAGTGGTAAACAACAGTCATGTTTATCCTTAAAACATACTTACTATCATGCTTACTATCTCAAAACATGGTATTATGCTTATTTCTTTCACAAAATATAGTATTACCATGCTACATGTCTAAAATAATGTTTTACCATGAAACTGTATATGCTCAAAAAACATGGTCTTACCTTAAAATATGGTATTACCATGGTCCATGGCACATGTCCAAAATAGATGGTGTTACCATGATACATGGCCAAAGAACATGTTATTAACACTTTTTCATGACCATAGTACACAGTATTGTCATTATACATGTCCAAAATACTTTGTGTCACCATGATTTATGACCAAAAACATGGTTTTATCATGATATTTGTCCAAGAATCATGGTAATACTATCATACATGTCCAGAAATATAGTAACAGCATTATACTTTTGTAAGTGTATGAATTAACCTTTCTCAGGAAGGCGTCATAGAGGTACATGATTTTCTGAGGCGCTCCTCCACATTTGACGGGAGTGTTTGGGAAAGTGAACAAAGCATTGCCCTCCTAAAAGTTCTTCAAGGCATTCCATGTCTATTCCACTGTTTTCACAGAGTAGTTTGAACCAATTTTGGGATGGTCAAACCCTTCAGGCAGGCCCTTGATCTGTAATCAGCAGAATTAAATCAATTAGACTGACAGCTTGAGACGAAAATCTCATCAAACATCACACAAGTAATTGTTAAGTAAGGATCATTTTTAACTTTGGTTTTATTACAGATTACAGTAGCTTTGATGCATTTCTCAAATCATCCTTAATATTTGTAAAGAAGCATGTGCATTTCTCAAAACAAAACAAACAGCATCATACAATGGATTACCTTGTAAAACCCTGCAATTTACTCAAAATCTTTAGATCATCTCTATTTTAAGTACTTAATTATTTTTAAGTAAATTAAGTATTTATGTAAACAAACATATCAGTGCCATCAGAATGAAAAATAATTTTTCACAAACAAGATCATAGTCATTTTGTCAATATAACAGTAAACTCTTTTAGTATTACCTGTTGTAAACTATGGCAAAAGTTTGGATGGAAGTTACTGTATTGAAATCCAGATGGCTGCACTTTTGTATGCCATTCATTTCAAAAGTACTGTATGTGGGATATTGATTAAAAGTGACTGAATAGGATTCACATTTACACTTGTACTAGTAATGCCCCTCATAAAACAATTTACAATCAATATTTCGTCAAACTTATTTCTTACCGGTGACAGACAGGTATAGGCCTACAAAACTTTACAAAAATTCAGCTCGGGGAGCCATGGCAGAGTATGGAATTCAGGTGACCATGGTGAATCAACCAGTCCAGGAGGCCATGGCAGAGCAGACAGTTCAGGAGGCCATGGCAGAATAGGGAACTGAGGAGGCCATGGCCGAGTAGATAGTTCAGAGTCTGAACTGTCTGGAACTGTCTGAGATCAGTCTGAGGGCGGGTGGGCACTCTGGAGATCCCTCAGGACAGACCATTCGGGATACCATCGTGGAGCAGGGAACTCATGGCAGAACAGCCAGTCCAGTAGGCCTTTGCGGAGCAGACAGTTCAGGAGGCCATGACGGAGCAGAAAGTTTGGGAGGCCATGGCGGAGCAGACAGTTCAGGAGTCCATGGCGGAGCAGAAAGCTTGGGAGGCCATGGCGGAGCAGACAGTTCAGGAGTCCATGGCGGAATAGGGAACTCAAGAGGCTATGACGGAGCAGAAAGTTTTGGAGGCCATGGCAGAGCAGACAGTTCAGGAGTCCATGGCGGAGCAGACAGTCCAGGAGGCCATGGCGGAGCAGACAGTTCAGTAGGCCATGACGGAGCAGACAGTCCAGAAGGCCATTACGGAGCAGACAGTTCAGGAGTCCATGGCGGAGCAGACAGTCCAGGAGGCCATGGCGGAGCAGACAGTTCAGGAGGCCATGACGGAGCAGACAGTTCAGGAGTCCATGGCAGAATAGGGAACTCAAGAGGCTATGACGGAGCAGAAAGTTTTGGAGGCCATGGCAGAGCAGACAGTTCAGGAGTCCATGGCGGAGCAGACAGTCCAGGAGTCCATGGCGGAGCAGACAGTCCAGGAGGCCATGGCGGAGCAGACAGTTCAGGAGGCCATGACGGAGCAGACAGTTCAGGAGTCCATGGCGGAATAGGGAACTCAAGAGGCTATGACGGAGCAGAAAGTTTTGGAGGCCATGGCAGAGCAGACAGTTCAGGAGTCCATGGCGGAGCAGACAGTCCAGGAGTCCATGGCAGAACAGACAGTCCAGGAGGCCATGGCGGAGCAGACAGTCCAGGAGGCCATGACGGAGCAGACAGTTCAGGAGGCCATGACGGAGCAGACAGTTCAGGAGGCCATGGCGGAGCAGACAGTTCAGGAGTCCATGGCGGAGCAGACAGTCCAGGAGTCCATGGCGGAGCAGACAGTCCAGGAGGCCATGGCGGAGCAGACAGTTCAGGAGGCCACGACGGAGCAGACAGTTCAGGAGTCCATGGCGGAATAGGGAACTCAAGAGGCTATGACGGAGCAGAAAGTTTTGGAGGCCATGGCAGAGCAGACAGTTCAGGAGTCCATGGCGGAGCAGACAGTTCAGGAGTCCATGGCAGAGCAGACAGTCCAGAAGGCCATGGCGGAGCAGACAGTCCAGGAGTCCATGGCAGAGCAGACAGTCCAGGAGGCCATGGCGGAGCAGACAGTCCAGGAGGCCATGACGGAGCAGACAGTTCAGGAGGCCATGACGGAGCAGACGGTTCAGGAGGCCATGACGGAGCAGACGGTTCAGGAGACCATGACGGAGCAGATAGTTCAGGAGGCCAGGACGGAGCAGACAGTTCAGGAGGCCATGATGGAGCAGACAGTTCAGGAGGCCATGACGGAGCAGACAGTTCAGGAGTCCATGGCGGAATAGGGAACTCAAGAGGCTATGACGGAGCAGAAAGTTTTGGAGGCCATGGCAGAGCAGACAGTTCAGGAGTCCATGGCGGAGCAGACAGTTCAGGAGTCCATGGCGGAGCAGACAGTTCAGGAGGCCATGACGGAGCAGACAGTTCAGGAGGCCATGACGGAGCAGAAAGTTTTGGAGGCCATGGCAGAGCAGACAGTTCAGGAGTCCATGGCGGAGCAGACAGTCCAGGAGTCCATGGCGGAGAAGACAGTCCAGGAGGCCATGGCGGAGCAGACAGTCCAGGAGGCCATGACGGAGCAGACAGTTCAGGAGGCCATGACGGAGCAGACGGTTCAGGAGGCCATGACGGAGCAGACGGTTCAGGAGGCCATGACGGAGCAGACAGTTCAGGAGGCCAGGACGGAGCAGACAGTTCAGGAGGCCATGACGGAGCAGACAGTTCAGGAGTCCATGGCGGAATAGGGAACTCAAGAGGCTATGACGGAGCAGAAAGTTTTGGAGGCCATGGCAGAGCAGACAGTTCAGGAGTCCATGGCGGAGCAGACAGTCCAGGAGGCCATGGCGGAGCAGACAGTCCAGGAGGCCATGACGGAGCAGACAGTCCAGGAGGCCAGGACGGAGCAGACAGTTCAGGAGGCCAGGACGGAGCAGACAGTTCAGGAGGCCATGACGGAGCAAACAGTTCAGGAGGCAATACTATGCCCCCAGCTCGGAGCGAGCTCTAGGGCTGGAGCCGACACTGGAGCGAGCTCTGGGGCTCATTCTCCTCCCTTGGTTACGGGTGAACAGGGCAGCCAGCGGGCTTGTCATTGCAGCAGCAGTGAACTTGCGTCAGTGGCGGCTGGCGGGCTTGAGAGACCTGCGGCTGCAGGCTTGACTGAAGAATGGAGGATCCAGATTCAGGATCCAGACACTGGAGGATCCCTTCCCTCTTGCTTAGTCCTGTGGTGTCAGGGGGGTTTATGGGTCGATTGTAATTGGCCCCTTGCCAGAAAAAAAGAGTTGATGGTTGCATTATTTAAAGTCATCACCACACAGAGCCCCCAGTGTGACACTCCTTCATAGTTCAATATAATGTGTAATGTCATATTATGCAACATTACTGACCCCACAAAATCTCCCATCAATTTCAAAGGACTTCTCTTTTCAAATGACTCTTGTCTACACTAATGCTATGCAGAAAAGCACTACTCTTTCACAACACATGAAACTCTGAGACACATTAATTGCTAACTATCAAACTAAATACCTTTTTCCCAGAGTCTGTGTGGACAGCGTTGTTCTTAGGATCAAATTCTGCCACTTTGGACTTGACCCATGTCACCTCTGAGGGAATCACACTCGCTGTTGATCGTCCAGAAGATGCAACACTTTTGGCCCCTGCACCAACTAATGTCCATACCAGCTGATAGTAATGTACATGGAGTCAAAAGTGCATTAGATGTATTGTTGAACATTGAAGAAACCGTGCAAAGTTTTTAAATAACTTACCTCAAAAATTCAAAAGTCTGTGGTCAGTAAGATTTTTTTTTATATTTCTAAAAGAAACCTCTCATGCTCACCCAGGTTGCATTTATTTATTGAGTTTATATCTCTCAATTCTTAGTTTATATCTCACAATATTGAGTTTATAATTTACAATTCTGACAATTTCTGAGTTTAGCCTATATTTTACAATTTTGAGTTTATATCTCGCAATTCTAAGTTTAAGATTTTCAACCTGTGGGCCGCAACGGTATTGCAGGTGGGCCGCCAATTACTATTAAAATAAATAATAATATTGTTAATAAATGTAAAAATGTCTAAGACATATCATAATAACATCTTTTCATATATATATTCCTTCACAACACATCTGACAGTTAAACTAACTAAAGCGGAGTCATGATACTGTACCTGGCAATTTTATGATGATGTGGCTCAAAACCTATTGAGCTGCCTGCCTAGACAACATTTTGGGTATCACTGTGTTTCACGGTGTACATAGGCAGCTTTTTTTTTCTCAAAACCTAGTGAACAGTCTTTCTAGGCATTTTGAACATCACTGTGTCCAATAATTTAGTGAACAGGTCAAAATAGTCGTTTCTGAGGTCAAATGCCCTAAAATGCTCTCTAGATAGCTAATCTTGTAAAGAATGACACATTGTTTTAATGATTACACATCCCTTCTAGATTTACAGGTACATCTCAGTAAATTAGAATAATTAATCGTGAAAAAGTTCATTTCTTTTAGCAATTCAACTAAAATTTTTAAACTTGTATTAAATAAATTCACTGCACAAGGACCGAAGTAGTTTAAAGGGGGGGTGAAATGCTATTTCATGCATACTGAGTTTTTTACACTGTTAAAGAGTTGGATTCCCATGCGGAACATGGACAAAGTTTCAAAAATTAAGTTGTCCGGTTTGTCACAAGTTTCGGAAAGTTTTTTTTCGACTATGGCTCTGTGTGACGTTAGATGGAGCGGAATTTCCTTTTATGGGTCCTGAGGCACTTCTGCCGGAAGAGCGCGCGCTCCCGTATAGCGAGGCTGAGCAGCACAGACATTTCACTGATCAGAGCGATTCACTGATCAGAGCGAAAGCGTCGCGAAAAGGCACAAAAGAAGTGTGTTTTTGGTTGCCAGGGCAAGACAACCCTGCACAGATTACCAAAAAAAAAAAAATGCATTAAGGGACCAGTGGATGGAGTTTATTTTTACAGAGCATCAACGGAGTTGTGCAAGTGTTTTTGTTTGTTCCCTGCATTTCGAAGATGCTTGTTCACAAGGCCCAGTTTGACGACGGATTTGCGTATCGTTTATTTCTTAAGGATGATGCAATCCCAAGGAAAAACGGTCACGATCGTGTGTTGGAACTGCAGGTGGTGAGTAAAACTGCTTCAAATATCTCTGCCTCCTTGTTAGTGCGTCCCCTCCCATGCCAGAGACCCGGGTTCGAGCCCCGCTCGGAGCGAGTCGTTGCTGCTGCTGCTTTCGTTCAGTTTCAGCCTCTGGATTTGGTTCTGGATCATAAATAAACGGCTGAATCTGACTGTAAGCCATGGTTTGTTTTGGATGATGGGTTTTCCCTCACGGTAATGTCAGAGCCTTAAATATGTTTTTCAGCGGCTCTGGGTAATGTCACAGCTTCCAAACGCTCTCAACGCAAAAGCCTATTCGCGCTCGTGATTCTTTAGCTCCGCCCACACGTCACGCCTCCAGCCGGTCGTGTTTTTCCAGGAAAAATCGGTACCGACTATCTTTCTCTTATGAATATAATAAAACTAAAGACTTTTTGGATTTATGAAGGATGCAGTACTACTCTAAATTTACTCAAGATTAACAGGATATTGAGTGAAAACGAGCATTTCACCCCCCCTTTAATTCTTTGGTTCTTTTAACTGTGATGATTTTGGCTCACATTTAACAAAAACCCACCACTTCACTATCTTAACAAATTAGAATAATTCATAAGACCAATTTAAAAAAAGCTTTTTTTAGTTTGTTTATTTTTTCCAGTTCTTCTTCTTAGCCCAGGTAAGATGCCTCTGATGTTGTCTGTGGTTCAAATTCCTTGACACGTCTGTGTGTGTTTGCTCTTGATGTCTTGACCCCAGCCTCAGTCCAATCCTTGTGAAGTTTACTCAAATACTTGATTCAATTTTGCTTGACAATCCTCACAAGACTGCGGTTCTCTCGGTTGGTTATGCATCTTTTTCTTCCACACCTTTTCCTTCCACTCAACTTTCTGTTACCATGCTTGGATACAGCACTCTGTGAACAGCCAGCTTCTTTGGCAATTAATGTTTATGGCTTACCATCAGTAGTGCCCTCAGAAAATTTTAAATGGGGGTTGCCAGATGAGGCCACAGTAAATCTTGGGGTGGCACATCGAGATAAAAAAAAGGGTTTGAACACTGACAAAAATATATAAATCTGTGATTTCATCGCTAACTAGAAAATTTTTTGCTGAGTGTGTTATTGTTCTCATATCTTATTTTTAATTGTATTGACAGCTGACTCCTAATTAATTTTTATTTTTTTTAACCTTTATGCCATTTTTTTCTAAAAGGGTGCACCATCTTTTAGGTCAGATACTTGCATTTGGGCTGATACCAAGCAAATGCTATCAGTATCAACAAAATTAAAACTTTGCAAATAATAAATAATGTTTTGATATTTTAAACATAAAACATTGAAAACTAATGTTTGAAATTATATTAAAAAAAATTAAAAGTTACATTAAATGTGAAATTAAAACCTAAAATTAAAACTGGTGGCTGTTACAGACGAGGAGGAGGGAGTGCGATGCTGGATGGGAACACAGGAGGAGATCAGCTGGCCGGAACCAGCAAAGATGCAGGAGTTTCAGGGGCACAGGGTAATACTTCTTTAAACCAGTCCAAGAAAGAAAAACGCTGTAACGAGTGGGGCAGGGCCGAGAGCCGTGGGAACGGGGCTTCCATCTTGAGTCCCACGGAGGAGATGGAAGGAGCTTGCTGCCGTCCGCCTGAACGGGGAGGAACAGGGAACGGAGGACTCCTGCCGGCTACCCAAAATCGGAGAAGCCGTCACTGTCCACCGGGCTGCGGAGGAGTGTCGTGCCTTCCGCCGAGGGCCGTCCAGTGCCACCGCCAGGCTCTGCAGATGAGACGAGTCTGACGAGTCCCACGGAGGAGATGGAAGGATACAAAACAGTAGCGATGACAGTGACGGATGAGAGATGACCAGGCCTGGACTTTATTTTGTATTTGGTTTTTGTTTGTGCGCCGCAGTCGTCCGTGAGGGGCTGCTGCACTGTTTTGGTGTTTATTTTATTATTAAAGTTCTCATTTTAATTGTCCGCCGGTTCCCACCTCCAGATGATTGTGAAGTGTGTACGTTGTTACAAACGCTTCTAATTTTACGCACTTTGAGGGTGTGCTATTATGTTACAGTCTGATGTGAACACAAGCGCACAATGAAGGAATACAGTTCCAAAAGAGTTATTTTAATGACAGAATGAGATGGGCACAACCAGACATGTATCAAATGATAGCAGACAAAGGAACAGGGGATAAACACAGAACTTAAGTACTAAAAACTTAATTGGGAGAATTGAAACAGGTGTGGAGCCAATTAATCAAAAATCTATCTATCTATCTGGAGTAAAGAACCTGTGATTTAGTTTCATATTTATAACATATATTCAAATTTGCTCAGAAATAGAATGTTTTTTAATCGCAAAGACATGGATTATGCCACAGCCAAAAATATTATATAGCATTGTAATGGGAAATTATACATAACTAGCAAACTATATTTAAAAGCAGACATCTCTGGATAGTCACTTATATCAAGCATCGTCTAAGAGAAACTTGTTAATAATGAAAAAGAATACATTTTTGCTTTGTTTCCAAATAAAAGTTTGTTCTACTTCATTCCCAAATGCATGATGGTCCGTAATGGTCCTGGGCCTCCCCAAAATCCCCTTAATTTGAGGAAGAAAAACAAAATAGGAAGACAAAAAATGAATATTAGGCTTTTAATCAGAAAGTTATGATCAGTACACGATCGGGACTCACTTGAGAAGTCCATGCCAATACAAAATAGGCATGAAATCAGCTTTCATGTGGTACATAATCCTGCTCTCTTTGCTCTGGTCCACAGGGAAGGTCTCCAGCGGCTGTCCGTCATAATCAAATTCTGCCAGGATCGCTGTGTTGTAGCTGGTAACCAGTGGGCAGGAGCTGTAGCCATCATACTGCAACATACACAATTACTATTTAATATTAGAGATTATTATTCAATGTGTAACTATCTTGCTTATTTTGAAAAATGACATTTTAAATATTTATTAGTATAGCTGTAATTTAATGAATGAATTAATGTATGTATTATTTACCTACATTTGATAGGGGTGGGACTCGATTCGATTAAAATTAACGATGCATTGATGCATTATAATGTTGTCATGCATCCTGTACATCTATTAGGGGTGGGAATCTTCAGACACTTTACAACCTGATCTGATTCCTATTCTGGGAGTCACGATCTGATTCCAAAACAATTATTGATCTACATTTTTCCCCCAGTTAATTCTTCTGCTGCGCAAATACATCCTTAAAATTTAACATCTTAAATAAAATTGCATTTATATGCTTTTTGTTTATATTTGGAATCTCCGTATGTCAGTACTTCCATCTTAAAAATAGGGGTGTGAATCTTCACTGGTTTCACAATTCAATTACGATTGTCATTATCAACTCAATATCACGGTGCGTCACATTCTCAGTTTTCAATATTGCAGCATGTGTATACATTTTCATTTAAATTCATATCAAATTTGTTTTGTGCAAAATTTACTTTATTATTATTTTATTATTATTATTATATAAGCACAGTAGGCTATTTTTTAAAACTAATAATTATTTAAAATAAGTCTTCTTTAAGTGTCTGAAGGTTTACAGACTATAGTTTCCTCAGCATTATTGCCGTTTGATAATTACTGATGAGATCATAGACGGTGGCAGCTTTAACAAGCTGCATTCACACTAATGCACAGATCTATTTCGATATCAGATGTTTTGTCCTGCTCTGAAAACATAACTGACTGTGTGTACATCAATTTCGTATATAAAAGTATTTGAAAATGCAAGTGCATTTAACTGCGGCCGCAGTTGAGCTTCAGGACAACATAGCCCTAACATTTGAATGTACTTGCTATTTTTTGTGTAGTTATATAAGGAAAACAGCTATTTTTGGAACAGTATGCCACCATGCTGCAATGTTTCTGTTATAGGCATGCATAATGTTTTAATAATATTTTCAGTATGTGTAGGACAACCATGACCCACAGTACCAAATATGCAAAACTGTTCAGTATACAACACGCTGAGTACCCTGTGTGGAACAACTATACCAGAAGGCACTGAACTTAATTTTCCCCTTACAGTGAAACAAATGAACCTGAAAGCCAGCCATATTTGGTTTGGCAGTCTCCAGCTTGACTAATTATTGACTAAAATATATCACTGGCTTATTTCATATTATTTTTCAGAAATTGTTTTGTTAACACTACAACCACCCTGGTGGGGGCACAGTGTAGCATTTGGACCAATGAGACGCACAACTATTTGTTATATTTAACAAGTAACACCCCCTCATCTAACCAAAAGGTCTATGGACCCTCAGTAGAGTTCCATATGCAAATTACCATGTCCTCACACAAAGGGTTGTAAAACTCTCCCATATTTCCAACCTCCCGCTTGGAATTTCAGCCTTTCTCATTGGACAAGCCAATCCCCCATGTACTTCTTCTTCTGCTAAGTCTTCTGTGTCCATGTGGAGAGCCTGTACTGGTGCGGGCATGCCCCAGTGGGCCCCAACACATAGCTCAGGCAGTCTGTGGGTCCATTAGATTCTGAGGAGTGAGGATATGAGCAACAACGCTTCTAAAGCCTTCAGCCTTGACTTTCTATTCATCAAAGATCCTCAGACTTTGATGGTTCTTTCCCATCGAGAGTGCATCAGGACTCTCTTTCAGACAGGCGAGACGTGCATGTATCAAATTTTGACATATTAATTGATACATTAAGTATCATTTGCATCCTTTGCAAAGGTGTGTTTGAACTAAGAAACTGATGTTTCCTCCAGGCTGTAGATCTGCTGAATATCAAATTGTATGATAGCTCCATGTTTTATTTCTGTTCTCTTCACTGCTTAAGCTTTAACCCTTTTTCCTATGCCCACTGTATGCGTGTATTTGTATATGTGTATGTTAGACTAGTTTAAGTGTTTATGTAGTTAATAAAGTCTAACTTGTATCGCACTTGAGGATGTTCATTGTTTGCTCATATCTGGAGTCCCTAATCATGCAGATTTTTGCTACATGCTCTGAGTAGTATTGTACAATAAGAAAGTTATTTTCCTTAATCAGGAAATTAACATTCTTATAAATTACACTGAGATTTTAAGTAAATACTTTCAGCAGATCTTCTAAATATCTATGATTAATTCTAACTAGTTATGATTAATTATTCATATTCACCCTTTTAGCTGATTTGCAACAACAGTCAGGCAACACAGGAAATAAGGTTGGAGGAGCAAACAGTTTGTAAACCACATTAATGTTTATCCTTTAACATACTTACCATCTTATCTGGTGTCTTTTTCTTCAGAATTTGGCTGACAGTTCGGTCGAGTACTGCAGACTGCGCAGCTGTAGAAGATTATATTCACAGATTATTCTCATTTCAATAAATCAAGTACTAACAGCTCTCTCACCATGAAAATCACCTCAATGAATGGGGAATTAACCACTGTTGTATGGTGAAAAAAGGCGACTGAAGCAGGTTCTAGAACTGTCTGATGAGTAGTGAGAAAAGGTTTGATGAGCAGGGACTAATATCTCGTTCTCCCTATCCCAGAAAAACAAAAAGATGAGGTGTTTTTTTAGGTGTTTTACCTACTGCTGCTGCTGTTTTGGACGTGGGTAGATTGGTGCAGTCTCCGATACCAAATACATTGGCGTAAGTCTTATGCTGAAGAGTGTTCTTGTCTACGTCCAGCCAGCCGGTCGCATCGTCCAGCGAGGAGCCCTTCAACACTGCAGGAGGTCCCATCGGAGGGGTGACGTGGATCATCTCATACTATCACCAACATGAAGGGTCCGTGAGACACTTAAACTACTGCTTAACAGAACTAAAGATATTTTTTGTGTAATTTAACAACATCTACCTTGTAAACCTTTGTCTCTCCAGGTTTGTCCAGATTCTCAAAAATGGCTTCCTGTTTGTCGGCCCTGACCTCGATGAGATTGTGCCTGAGGTTTATGTTAATGTCCCGCTTCTTCACAATCTCCCACAAGGCATCAGCGTATTTCTTGACCCCAAACAGCTTTGGTAAGGGGGTGTTATAAATAATGTTGGCTTTGGACCTTTTCCCTGTCTAAAAAAAGAACATTGTTTAAAAAATATTGTCATTTCTTTTAATATTATTGAGTTGTAAATGTACTGAGGTAATACCATGTTAATATTTTGGTATGAATGAATACCATATTCACCCTGTTATTTACATGGCACTCTAAGCTACTTTGAATAATGTCATGGTCTTACCATGTTATACTAACAAAAACATGTTTTTTCCATGATATAGGCCCAATTTCTCACACTCTGACGCTCTACGTTTCACTGGAACCTGGCTGAATGATGCCATTCCAGACAGTGCGCTCCATCCAGATCGCAATGCAGAATCAACAGGGAAATCGCGTAGTGGTGGGACATGCTTTTACATCAATGAACGGTGGTGTACAGATGTAACTGTGTTAAAGAAGATGTGCTGTTCAGATCTAGAAGTGCTCTATGTTAACTGTAAGCCGTTCTGTTCAACACAGGAGTTTCACTCGTTCATTCTGGTGAGTCTTTACATTCCTCCGCAAGCGCACATGAGCCTGGCTTTACAGAAACTCACTGATCAGATCACAGACACAGGACAACAACACCCGGACTCTGTTTTAATCATTCTTGGGGACTTTAATAAAGCCATTCTCTCCCGTGAACTGCCAAAATACAGACAGCATGTTACATGTCCCACCAGAGACAGTAATATATTGGATCACTGTTACACCTCAATAAAGGATGCATATCACTCTGTTCCACAAGCAGCTTTGGGGCTATCTGACCACTGCCTGGTTCATCTTATACAGACCTACAGGCAGAAACTTAAATATGCTAAACCTGTAGTAAAGACTATAAAAAGATGGACCAACGAAACAGAGCAGGATTTACAAGCTTGTTTTGACCTCACTGATTGGAGTGTTTTTGAAGCTGCTACCACTCATCTGGATGAACTCACAGAGACCGTAACATCATATATCAGTTCTGTGAGGATATATGCATTCCTACCAGGACTTATTTAACATTCAACAATGATAAGCCATGGTTTCCAGCAAAACTCAGACATCTTCGTCAGGCCAAAGAGGATGCCTACAGTAATGGGGACAGAGTATTGTACAATTAGGCCAGGAACACACTGAACAAAGAGGTTAGAGTGGCTAAAAGGACCTACGCTAAAAAGTTGGAAGACCAGTTCACTTCCAACAACTCAATTTCAGTGTGGAAAGGGCTGACAGCCATCACAAACTACAAGACATCATCCCCCTGCACTGAGGCAAATCAATCATCACTTGCTTAATACCTGAATGAGTTTTACTGTAGATTTGGAACACCCATTTTGACCATCTCCCTACACAACGGTTAATACCTTCTGCAATCCCCCTCTCCACTCCTCCTGCACTTCAAATCAATGAAGGAGATGTGCGCCAAGTCTTCATGAAGAATAAAAGAAGAGAAGCACCAGGGCCAGATGGCGTTACACCAGCCTGTCTGAAAACCTGTGCTGACCAGCTGGCCGCCATCTTTTTACAGATCTTCAACAGATTTCTGGAGTTGTGTGAAGTGCCTTCCTTCTTCAAATGCTCCACCATCATCCCCACTCTAAAGAAACCCAAGATAACAGGACTTAATGAAGACAGGCCTGTGGCTCTAACGTCTGTCATCATGAAGTCGTTTTGAAAAATGGTTCTTGCTTATCTGAAGGACATCAATAGACCCTTACTGGACCCCCTGCAGTTTGCTTACCAAGCAAACAGGTCCATGGATGATGCAATCAACATGGGATTGCACTTCATCTTGCAACATCTGGACAAAACAGGAACTTAGGTGAGGATCCTGTTTGTAGACTTTAGTTCGGCTTTCAACACCATCATCCAAACCGCCTTCCAGACCAAACTGACCCAGCTCTCTGTTCCTAGCTCTATCTGTCAGTGGATCACCAGCTTTCTGACAGATAGGCAACAGTTAGTGAGACTGGGGAAATTCACATCAAACAGCTGCTCCACCAACACTGGCGCCCCTCAGGGATGTGTTCTCTTCCCTCTGCTCTTCTCCCTGTACACCAACGACTGCACCTCTAAAGACCCCTCTGTCAAGCTCCTAAAGTTTTCAGTTGACACTACAGTCTCTACATCATCGGTCTCATCCAGGACGGTGACGAGTCTGCTTACAGACAAGAGGTTGAGCAGCTGGCTGTCCGGTGCAGTCTTAACAACCTGGAGCTCAACACACTCAAAACTGTGGAGATGATCGTGGAATTCAGGAGAAACCTCACTGCTATCCCCCCACTCACCATCGTAGACAGCACTGTGACTGCAGTGGAGTCATTCAGATTCCTGGGAACTACAATCTCTCAGGACCTGAAGTGGGACAATCACATTGACTCCATTGTTAAAAAGGCCTAACAAAGGTTGTACTTCCTTCGCTAGCTGAGGAAGTTTAACCTGCCACAGGAGCTCCTGAAACAGTTCTACTCAGCCGTCATTGAGTCTGTCCTGTGCATTTCAATAACTGTCTGGTTTGGTTCAGCTACAAAATCAGACATCAGAAGACTACAGAGAACAGTCTGACTGCTGAAAGGATTATTGGTGCTCCCCTGCCCACCCTTCAATAACTGTAAACATCCGGACTCGTAAAATGACTCTGGATCTCTCACATCTTACCCCACTTTCGAACTTTTGCCATCTGGCTGGCACCTCAGAGCTGTAAATACCAGGACAGTCAGGCACAAGAACAGTTTCTTCACCTAGGCAATCTACCTCATGAACAGTTAAATGTATATCCATATATTTATTTGTTAGCTCTCCATCCTAGTACACCTCTGCATCTAACCCTTTTCTATTCCATTATCATCTGTAGCACAACTGTTCATACAATTAATTTATTTGCAATGCATTTTTTTAGTTTTTGTTTCAGTGTACTGGAAGCTTAGCTTATGTCACTAAAACAAATTCCTTGTATGTGCAAGCATACTTGGCAATAAAGCTCTTTCTAATTTTGATTTACATGGAATTACCCTTGTTCAACGCAACATGGTATTGCCATTATACTTGTCCAAAATACATTGGTGTTACCATGATATATGACCAAAACATGGTATTACATTTATTTATGTCCACAAAATATTATATTACCATGGTACATGTCCAAAATATATAGTTTTACCATGATATATGGCCAAAAACATGGCATTACTCTTTTAAGTTCAAAATATGGTATTACCAAAGTACACGTCCAAAATGCATGGTGTTACAAAGACAAATGCCCCCCCAAAACATTATAACCTTTGTTTCTGGTTATTACCTTGATTTCTATCCACAAAATGTATTAATAGTATTTAGTATGGTACGCATATGTAAAAAATACATTGTGTTACCTTGATTTCTGTCCACAAAATATTGTATTACTATGTTATGCATATGTCCAAAATATATTGTTTTACCACGATAATTGGCCAAAACATGGTTTTATCATGATATTTGTCCAAGAATCATGTTATTACTACCATACATGTCCAGAAATATAGTAACGGGATTCTATTTTTGTAAGTGTATAAATAAAAGCTGATTATTTATGTACTGTACATACATACAGTACAGTATATTTATACATAAAATCGTGATTGTAACAAATTTTGGGGGAATTCAATGATTAAGAATGAACCTTTCTCAGGAAGGCATCAGAAAGGTACATGATTTTCTGAGGCGCTCCTCCACATTTGACGGGAGTGTTTGGGAAAGTGAACAAAGCATTGCCCTCCTTAAAGTTCTTCAAGGCATTCCAAGTCTTTTCCACTGTTTTCACAGAGTAGTTTGAACCGATTTTGGGATGGTCAAACCCTTCAGGCAGGCCCTTGATCTGTAATCAGCAGAATTAAATCAATTAGATTGACAATTTTGAAATGAAAATCTTATCAAACATCACACAAGAAATTGTTAAGTCCTCCACCATGGCTCCTCCCTACGTCTGTTATTTGTTCTTCTCCAGATCATCAGGCCACCTCCTGAACTTTCTCCCGGATGTGTCTGCCTGCCTATATATAATATCCTGTTAATCTTGAGTACCTATAGAATAGTACTGCATCCTTCATAACTCCAAAAAGTCTTTAGTTTTATTATATTCATAAGAGAAAGATAGTCTGTACCGATTTTTCCCGGAAAAACACGACCGGCTGGAGGCGTGACGTGTGGGCGGAGCTAAAGAATCACGAGCGCGAATAGGCTTTTGCATTGAGAGCGTTTGGAAGCTGTGACATTACCGTGAGGACAAAACCAACCAAAACAAACCATGGCTAACAGTCAGATTCAGCCGTTTATTTATGATCCAGAGGCTGAAACTGAACGAGAGCAGCAGCAGCAGCAGCAACAACTCGCTCCGAGCGGGGCTCGAACCCGGGTCTCCGGCATGGGAGGCGGACGCTCTAACAAGGAGGCAGAGATATTTGTAGCAGTTTTACTCACAGCCTGCGGTTCCAACACACAATCGTGACCCTTTTTTGTTGGGATTGCATCATCCTTAAGAAATAAACGATACGCAAATCCGTCATCAAACTGGGCTTTGTTTGTAAAACAAGCATCTTCGAAATGCAGGGAACAAACAAAAACACTTGCACAACTCCATTGATGCTCTGTAAAAATAAACTCCATCCACTGGTCCCTTAATGCTGTTTTTTTTTGGTAATCTGTGCAGGGTTGTCTTGCCCTGGCAACCAAAAACACACTTCTTTTGTGACATTTCGCGACGCTCTCGCTCTGATCAGTGAATGTCTCTGCTCTCAGTGCTCTACTATACGGGAGCGCGCGCTCTTCCGGCAGAATTGCCCTCAGGACCCATATAAGGAAATTCCGCTCCATCTAACGTCACACAGAGCCATACTCGAAAAAAAACTTTCCAAAATTTGTGACAAACCGGAAGGAGTATTTTTGGAACAGAAATACTCCTTCAAACGTACAACTTAATTTTTGAAACTTTGTCCATGTTTAGCATGGGAATCCAACTCTTTAACAGTGTAAAAAACTCAGTATGCATGAAATAGCATTTCACCCCCCCTTTAACTTGAACGTTATTATCAAGTCTGATAGACAAATGTAATTAACATTACATTAAGATTGGACACTTGCTCTGGACTGATGTGGCAATAACACCACGCTGTATTAATGAAACAACTACAGGAGCCAAAAATGCTTCTCTCAATCAAAGCATTCACTCCATACAGTTAAGGTTTTACATTGTGCATATGAAACTGAAAAAAAACTTGCAATTTAGTCAATTAATTAGTCTATTAATGAATTCATAACATACCTTTTCATAATGCAGCTCAAGGCCAAGAGCTACAATCAGATAATCATAGGAAATCTGAGAGAAGAAAATAAGTTAACAGTTACATGATAAAAATACGGAGAAAAACATAAAACAAATAAATAGGCATATGAGAAATATATATTTACTTGTATATTAAATTAAGAAAATGTTTCTGCTGCGCGAAAGGAAACCAGACAGCAGAAAGTGGCATCCTACACTCTCAGAAAAAAAGGTACAAAAGTTGTCACTGTAGTGGTACCTTTTTAAAAGGCACAACTTTGTACCTAAAGAGTTCATGTTGGTTATTTAAAGGTACATATTAGTACCTAAAGTGTACATCTTAGTACTTAAAAGGTACAAAAGTGTACCTATTGAAAAGGTACTGCCCTAGTGACAGCTTTTGTACCTTTTTTTTCTGAGAGTGTATTTTTTTATGCTCATTTTACACACATAGATTTGTTTTTATTGTGAATGCACACAATTAATGGCAAACCATTTACAATTTGTGTTATCACCGTATCGCTGTGATGTAATGCAAAACATTTAGTTTGACGTGGATATTGGAACGCGAGTGAAGTAGGCTGCATAAATAATAATTTGCCATTCAAATACATCGCAAATACAGAAACATTTGATTTTGTGTCGAATGAGAAATTCTCCGAAATTCTTAACAGTCGGTTAACAGTTAACCGGTGAAAATGAACATCCCTACATGATATTCCTTCAAATTTTGCAACAAGTTCATGTTACTTCATGTCAGCTATGACTATTTTATGATGGCACACCTTTTTGCTTCAATATAAAGCAATATAAACATTACTGATGCCACAAGATTTCCCAGCAATTTCAAAGGATTACTCTTTTCAACACTAAAGCTTTGCAGAAAATCACAACTCTATCCCAAAACATGACACGACACACATTCCCCGGGTTTCACAGACAAGGCTTCAGCCTAGTTCTAGACTAAAATGTAAGTCTGAGCTTTTCAAATGAAAATTACTTTAATATCCTAATTGAACTGTGCCCTAAACCTGGCTTAGGATAAGCCATTAATCGCTAACTATCAACCTAAATACCTTTTTCCCAGAGTCTGTGTGGACGACGTTGTTCCTAGGATCAAATTCTGCCACTTTGGACTTGACCCATGTCACCCCTGAGGGAATCACACTCGCTGTTGATCGTCCAGAAGATGCAACACTTTTGGCCCCTGCACCAACTAATGTCCATATCGGCTGATAGTAATGCACCTGGAGTCAAAAGTGCATTAGATGTAATGCTGAACACTGAGGAAACAATGCAAAGGTTTTTAAATAACATACCTTAAAAATGCAAAAAGTCTGGGGTGTTTTTTTATATGTCTGAAATCCGTCTCTCATGCTCACCCAGGTTGCATTTATTTATTAAAAGTACCGTAAAAACAGTAATATTATAATTTAAAATAACAGCTTTCTACATTATGCCTAAAGAACAGCCAGGCACAATAAGGGTCTCTTAAAGGGCCAGTTCAGCTATAAAGGCTCTGCTGCTGCATACCTCACTAGGCTCCACGATAGCCACGTTTTGCGCACCGACCTTTCTTTTCATACGTGCGGCCATAGTTATGCCACCTGTCCCACCACCGAGCACCAGAAATTTGTAGTGGTCCTTAGCGGCCAGCCCAGAGCTGGTGTGAATTTGTGAGTTAATGACAGAGAAGACTCTGCGGTACAGCCTGGACAGCAGCCGCTGTGTGTGTAGCTGGCCTGTCATGGTGTGTGATTCTGTAAGGAAACCAGAGAAGGGAAATATGTAAACAGGTTTATAGCCAAAAGTTATATTTGCAACGACCACACTGCATAATAAAGAATGGATATCGATAGATTTATGTTACATTTTACACTTTCTGCTATGGAGTTTATATATATCACAATTCTGAGTTTAGCCTGTATTTCACCATTGTGAGTTTGACTATTTTATAATAACACACCTTCATGGTTCAATTTAATGTGCAATATCCTGTTACGCAACATAACTGGCGCAACTAAATTTCCCATCGATTTCAAAGGACTTCTCTTTTATATACTATTATGGTATATCTTACAATTAGTTAATACTTTGCGATTCTGAGATACAAAATTCTAAATTGTGAGATATAACCTCAACTGGAAGAATGAATTAGAATTTTTAATTTGAAATCAAATGAATCGAAGGATAAAATGTTCCAACAGCAAAACAAGCACAGACGAACAAGCTGTCATGTGAAAGAAATGTATTAAACATAAAAAAAAAGAAATACAATAATCACGAACTCTCGTATAGTTTAAAAAAGAGTGAGCATATCCATCAAAGACAGCACATAAATATAAGCCCTGTACATGACATGTGAACAGAGAGTTATTTAATACAACGTATTAATTTGTGGCCATGCATATATACATAAATATGTACCTCTGTACATAAAATGATAAAGGTCTTAACTTTACCAGGGTTGTGATATCAGGTTCTCAAAAGCCTTTTTTATTTTTATTTCTCAAAGCAACTGCGCAATTTAGTCTACTTGAAATAGTCAAACTGCAAATGTAATTTAATACATTAAAAATAATAGGCTAAATGTAGAAATCATACAGCTTGCATGTATCTACTCACCTTTTCCTTTTCAGAAGTGTCCTCTGTGTGTTGAGAGAGAGTCCTCACTTCCTGTTTGATGAAAACACATTGGTACACAGTCAAAGACACACTTCCCATCATTCCTACGCAACACATCTGAGTCATGAAACTGTACCTTGGAAACGTTATGAGGATGTGACTCAAAACCTATTGAGCTGCCTGCCTAAACAATTTGGGCATCGTTGTCTCTCACGGTCTACATAGGCAGATTTAATTTATTTATTTTAGCTTTTTCTCTCAAAACCTGTGGAACAGTTTTTCTAGGCAACATTTACTGTGGTCCAATAATTTAGTGAGGCAGGTCAAAACAGTCTTTTCTGAGGTCAAACGCCCTAAAATGCTGTCGAGATAGCTAACCCTTGTAAAGAATGACACACTGTTTTAATGACTACACACCCCTTCTAGATTTATATTCCCCATTTTGATGCAGGTGACTACATAACTAATTTGACTTCTGCAGTCATTATATTTACATTTACAGTTTGCTGTGTACAGTAGGCTACATGTGTTAAATTGCAAACAGAGAGCTGCGTGTATATTATTTAGGCTAGTTATTATTTAATAGCACTCCATGCTTGTTTCAGTGTAGGACATACTGTACATGAGTTAATGTCATGCCGCCGAAATCGTCCAGAAGGTGTCGCCATTGCATCTCCCTCAAAGCTGCTTTGATTGGTTATTATCGAGAAATACAGCACTCATTATAGCCTGTTGAAAACAAATAAAATGGCATAATTAACTTCACTTAAACCTGCTAGATAACTGAGATTTTTTAGCCGAGTGGATTTTGAATGCAGCTTCCTAAAGACAAAAATTAGCCGATTAATATTTTCTTTATTTAATACAATCACACCAGGCGTGATTAAATCGTTCTGTGCGTCATATCATCAGCTGCTAAATTCAGATATGTGTTCGTTCGCTGGCGCTGAGCCAGAGACAGACTCATTTTTACAGCGCTGCACATTATAACCAATCACACACGATGCTGTTGAGTTTATGAACGCCACGGCCAATCAGAGGGGTTTTGATGAGTCACCCACTCGCCTTCTTCACCCACTCGCAAAAACTGAATACCTCTCTCGTTAGAAGCAACAAAGTACAAATGTGTATACTAATCTGTAAGATATTAATTTTCAGATGTATATTATTTTTTATAGTGACTTATTTTTTATTATTTAACGTCAGGATTTTTTACTTAAATATAACGACAGTAAACCTGAACTAGTGTATTAAAGGTGATATTAAAATATCATATAAAATATATTTATAGGCCTGTTAATTATTGAATAATATTATATTTACATTTAGTCATTTAGCAGACGCTTTTAACCAATAAAATAATTATAATATAATATAATATAATATAATATAAATATAATATAATATAATATAATATAATATAATGTAAACCTTTTATAGGGTAAAATATGCAGACAACAAATTAACCTTTTTGGTGAATTGAATTATATATTATTATTATTATTATTATTATGTGTATGTATATATAATATAATATAATATATATATATATATATATATATATATATATATATATTATATATATATATATATATTATATATATATATTTAACGGCTTTTTGTTTTGATCTGTAACGGTCGTTTGTGCGCGTGTGTGTGCGTGCGCGCGCGCGCGGCGGCAGGGCTCGAGCGCGAGTGAACACAGGAGGGAGATTTTTAGTCAACGGTACGGTGTTTTCTGTCGTTAATTTCTCATGGACGCGTCTCTCCACCCTGTCTCCGTAGCAGAGCCGTAGATGAATGGATGGAGCATGTTCTCGGTGAGCGCTGTGTGTTGTTTTATAGTGGCTTTGTGATGTATTGCTGGTGAATGAGCTGCACTGATGTTATAATAACACATAAACGACTGTCTGGCGCCGCTACTCGTCATTCTGTGGCAGAGTAAACGTTAACGTTAGTGCCTTGTTTTTCATTCTGTTGCTAATCTTTATATACAAGATCTCCATTAATTATAACCATGGATCTTATAATACATCTCCTTTACATCTCCACTGTATGTAATTGA